>NW_006408926.1:340916-342128 GCF_000296735.1 Chrysochloris asiatica
CATATAGTGAGAGATAGCTACATAACAGAGTAGTCCAATATGCCCATATACAGAGTACTAGCAACATGGCAGATGAGTCCAACATATCTCTATACTGCGAATTAACTACATGTAGATGATTCCAACATATGTATATAACGAGGACTAGGTACAAGGCAGATGAGTGCAACATGTTCATATAGAAAGAGCTGGCTACATGGCTGATGAGTCCAACGTGTCCATATACAGAGAGCTACCTACATGGAAGACAATTCCAAAATGTTCTTATTTTGAGAGCTACCGACAAGGCAGATCAGTTCAACATATCCATGCACAGAGATCTAGCTACATGGCAGACAAGTCCAAAATGTCCATTTTGAGTACTAGCTACATGGCAGAGTAGTGCAACATTTCTATAGATCGAGTTCTGGTACCACGGCAGATGAGTCCAACGTGTTAATAAACAGAGAGCTAGCTACATGGCAGAGTAATGCAACAGTTCAATGTACAGAATTCTAGCTACATGGCAGATGAGTCCAACATGTCCATATACTGAGAGTTAGCTACATAGTAGATGAGTCCAACATGTCCATATACTTAGAGTTGGCTACTTGGCAGATGAGTCCAACATGTGTATATATAGAGGACTAGCTACAAGGCAGATGATTGCAACATGTTCATAAGACGGATCTGGTTACATGGCTGATGTATACAGAGAGCTAGCTACATGGCAGACGAGTGCAACATTTCCATATAGAGTTTTAGCTACATTGTAGATGAGTCCAACATGTCCATATGCAGAGAGCTAGCTACATGGCATAGTAGTCCAACATGTACAAATACAGAGTACTAGCTACATAGCATATAGTTCCAACATGTGTGTATATAGATGGCTAGCTACAAAGCAGATGAGTCCAACATATACATACACAGAGTGCTGGCTACATGGCTGATGATTCCAACATATCCATATACAGCGATATAGCGACTTGGCAGAAAAGTCCAATATGTTCATATACAGACAGCTACCTACATGACAAATCAGTCTAAAATATCCATGCACAGAGAGCTAGCTATATGGCAGATGAGTCCAAAATGTCCCTATACAGAGAGCTAGCTACATGGTAGAGTAGTGCAACATTTCCATTTAGAGTACTAGCTACATGGCAAATGATTCCAACGTGTTCATATAAAGAGTACTAGCTACATGGCAGATGGGGACAACATGAGTAT
>NW_006408926.1:342793-347739 GCF_000296735.1 Chrysochloris asiatica
CTACCTACGTGGCAGATTAGTCCAACATATCCATGCACAGAGAGCTAGCTATATGGCAGATGAGTCCAAAATGTCCCTATACAGAGAGCTAGCTACATTGTAGAATAGTGCAATATTTCCATTTAGAGTACTAGCTACATGACAGATGAGTCCAACGTGTCCAGATACTGAGAATTAGCTTCATGGCAGATGAGTCCAACATGTCCATACACTGATAGGAAACTACATGGCAGATGAGTCCATCATGTCCTTGTACTGAAGTTAGCTACATGACAGATGAGTCCAACATGTTTATATATAGAATACTAGCTACATAGCAGATGGGTCCAACGTGTTCATACAGAGAGAGCTTGATACATGGCTGATGAGTCCAATGTGTCCATATAAAGAGAGCTAGCTACATGGCAGACAATTCCAATATGTTCATACATAGAGAGCTAACTGCATGGCAGATCAGTCCAACATATCCATGCACAGAGAGCTAGCTGCATGACAGACGAGTCCAAATTGTCCATATACAGAGAGCTAGCTACACAGAAGATGAGTCCAACATTTAGATATACAGGGAGGTAGCTAAATGGCAGAGTAGTCCAACATGTCCATATACAGTTTACTAGCTACATGACAGATGAATGCAACATGTCACTCATCTGACATGTAGCTAGTATACTATATATGAGTTAACACTGAGAGTTAGCTAAATGCAGATGACTCCAACTTGTGTGTATATAGAGGGCTAACTACAAGGCAGATGATTCAAACATGATCATACAGAGAGAGCTGGCTATATGGTTGATGAGTCCAACATGTTCAAATACAGAGAGTTAGCTACATATCAGACAAGTCCAATATGTTAATATACAGAGAGCTACCTACATGACAGATCAGTCCAATAAATCCATGCACAGAGAACTAGCTACATGGAAGATGAATACAAAATGTCCATATACAGAGAGCAAGCTAAATAGCAGAGTAGTGAAAAATTTCCATATACAGAGTTCTAACTACATGGCAGAAAAATCCAACATGTCCATATACTGAGAACAAGCTACATGGCAGATCAATCGAACATGTCCATATAATGAGAGTGAGCTACATGGCAGGGGAGTCCAACATGTGTATATATAGATGACTAGCTACAAGGCAGATTGTCCAATATGTTTATACAGAAAAAGCTGGCAACATGGGTGATGAGACCAACATGTCCATACACAGAGAGCTAGCTACATGGCAGACAAGTCCAATATGTTCATATACACAGAGCTACCGACATGTCAGATATGTACATCATATCCATGCACTGAGAGCTAGCTACATCGCAGACGAGTCTAAAATGTCCATATACTGAGAGCTAGTTACATGTTAGAGTAGTACAACATTTGCATTTAGAGGACTAGCTACATGACAGATGAGTCCAACGTGTCCATGTACTGAGAATTAGCTACATGGCAGAGGAGTCCAACATGTCCATATACTGAGAATTAACTACATGGCAGATGAGTCCATCCTGTCCATGTACTGAGAGTTAACTACATGGCAGATGAGTCCAACAAGTCCATATAACGAGAGTTAGCTACATGGCAGATGAGTCCAATATGTGTATTTATAGGGGACTACCTACAAGACAGATGAGTCCAACATATTCATAGACAGAGAGCTTACTCTATGGCTGATGAGTCCAGTATGTTCATATTCAGAGAGCTAGCTTCATGTCAGCCGAGTCCGAAATATCCATATACAGAGAGCTAGCTAAATAGTAGAGTTGTCCAACATGTCTATATACAGAGTACTAGCTATATGGCTGAGTAGTCCAACATGTGCATATACAGAAAACTAGCTACATGGCAGACAAGTCCAATATGTTCATATACAAGGAGATACCTACATGGAAGATCAGTCCAACATATCCATGCTCAGAGATCTAGCTAGATGGCAGATAAGCCTAAATGTCTATACACAGAGAGCTAGATACATGGCAGAGTAGTGCAACATTTTTATATACAGAGTTCTAGATACATGGCCGATGAGTCCAACCTGTCCATATACTGAGAGTTAGCTACATGGCAGATTAGTCCAACATGTCCAAATACTGAGAGTTAGCTACATTGCAGATAAGCCCAACATGTCCATATACTGAGATTTAGCTATATGGCAGATGAGTCCAACATGTTCATACAGAGAGAGATGGCTACAAGGCTGAGGAGTCCAACATATCCATGTACAGAGAGCTAGCTACTTGAAAGACTAATATGTTCATATCCAGGGAGCTACCTATATGTCAGATCAGTCCATCATATCCATGCACAAAGAGCTAGCTACATGGCAGATGAGTCCAACATGGATATATAGAGAGGACTAGCAACAAGGCAGATGAGTTCAATATGTTAATAAAGAGAGAGATGTCTACATGGATGATGAGTCCAACATGTCCATGTACAGAAAGCTAGCGACATGGAAGACAAGTCCAATATGTTCATATACAGGGAGCTACCTACATGACAGATCATTCCAACATATCCATGCAATGGAAGGTAGCTACATGGCCGGTGAGTCCAATATGTTCATATTCAGAGAGCTAGCTACATGTCAGACGAGTCAAAAATATCCCTGTACAGAGAGCTTGCAAAATTGCAGAGTAATAGAATATGTCCATATACAAAGTACTTGCTACATGGCAGAGTAGTCCAATATGTGCATATACAGAGAACTAACTATATGGCAGACAAGTCCAATATGTTCATATATAGAGAGCTACCTATATGGCAGATCAGTCCAACATATTCATGTACAGAAAACTAGCGTCAGGGCAGATGAGTGCAAAATGTCCATATAAAGAGAGCTAGCTACATGTCAGAGTAGTACAACATTTCCATATAGTTCTAGCTGCGTGTATGATGAGTCCAAAATGTCCATATACTGAGAGCTGGCTACGTGGCAGCGTAGTCCAACATAATAGAGTACTAGCTACATGGCAGATGAGTCCTGCATGTCCATATACTGAGAGTTAGCTACATAGCAGAGGAGTCCATCATGTGAATATAGACTGGACTAGCTACAGCGCAGATGAGTCCAACATGTTCATACAGAGTGAGCTGGCTATAAGGAAGACAAGGCCAATACGTTCATATACAGAGAGCTACCTACATGGCTGTACACTCCAACATATCCATGCTCAGAGAGCTAGCTACATGTCATAGGAGTCTATGATATCCATATACATAGAGCTATCTACATGGCAGACGAGTGCAACATTTCCATATAAAGAGTTCTAGCTACATGGCAGATGAGTCCAACATGTCCATATATAGAGAGCTAGCTACATGGCAGAGTAGTCCAACAGGTATAAATACAGAGTACTAGCTACATGACAGATGGTTCCAACATGTGTATATATAGAGGACTAGCTACAAAGCAGATGAGTCCAACATATACATTCAGAGAGTGCTGGACTACATGGTTGATGAGTTCAACATATCCATATACAGAGATATAGCTCCTTGGCCGAAAAGTCAAATATGTTCATATACAGACAGCTACCTACATGACAGATCAGTCCAACATATCCATGCACAGAGAGCTAGCTATATCACAGACGTGTCCAAAATGGCCATATACAGAGAGTTAGCTACATGTTAGAGTAGTGCAACATTTAAATTTAGAATACTAGCTACATGGCAGATGAGTCCACCATGTCCATATACTATGAGTTAGCTACATGGGAGATGAGTCCAACATGTATATATATAGAGGACTAGCTACAAGACAGATGAGTCCAACATGTTCATAGACAGAGAGCTTGCTACATGGTTGATGAGTCCAATATGTTCATATTCAGAGAGTTAGCTACATGTCAGACGAGTCCAAAACATCCATATACAGAGAGCTAGCTAAATGGCAGAGCAATCCAACATGTCCATATACAGAGTACTAGTTATGTGGCAGAGCAGTCCAACATGTGCATATACAGAGAACTAGCTACACTGCAGACAACTCCAATATGTTCATATACAGGGTGCTACCTACATGGCAGATCAGTCCAACTTATCCATGCTTAGAGAGCTAGCTACATGGCAGATAAGCCAAAATGTCCATATACAGAGAGCTAGATACATGGCAGAGTAGTGCAACATTTCTATATACACAGTTCTAGATACATGCAGATGAGTTCAACGTGCCCATATACTGAGAACTGGATTCATGGCAGAGTAGTCCAAAATGTCCATATACAGAGTACTAGCTACATGGCAGATAAGTACAGTGTGTCCATGTACTGAGAGTTAGCTACAAGGTAGATAAGTTCAACGTGACCATACACTGAGAGTTAGCTACATGGCAGGTAAGTCCAACATATCCATATACTTAGGGTAAGCTACATGGCAGATGAGTCCCACATGTTTATATATAGAGGCCTAGCAACAAGGTGGATGAGTCCAACATGTTCATATAGAAAGAGCGGGCTACATGGCTGATGAGTCCAACATGTCCATATACATGTCAGACAAGTACACTATGTTATTATACAGAGCGTTAACTACGTGAAAGTTCAGTCCAACATATCCTGCTCAGAGAGCTAGCTACATGGCAGAGAAGTCCATAATATCCATATACAGAGAGCTAGCTACATGGCAGAGTAGTCCAAAATGTACATATAGAGAATATTAGGAAATGGCAAAGGAGTCCAACATGTCCAAATACTGATTGTTAGCTACATTGCAGATGAGTCCAACATATCTATACACTGAGAGTTAGCTACATGGCAGATGAGTCCAACATGTGTATATATAGAGGACTAGCTACAAGGTAGATTAGTCTAACATGTTCATCCAAAGAGAGATGGCTACATGGCTGATGAGTCCAACATATCCATGTACAGAGAGCTAGCTACGTGGAAGGCACGTCCAATATGTTCATATATAGGGAGCTACCTACATGGCAGATCAGTCCAA
>NW_006408926.1:349242-350571 GCF_000296735.1 Chrysochloris asiatica
AGTCCAACATGTCCATATACAGAGTTCTAGCTACATGACAGATGAGTCAAACATGTCCTGTGGGGGTCTGAGATTAACTCAGACCACTGAGTGAGTTACTCAAAGGAGAGGCGAGAATTAAAATCAGGCAAGGACACAAGACTGATGGCCAGTGACATAGTTTATTGTAGCAACGTGGTTTATATAGGATTTTTAGCATTAGGTCATAGTTATTCTGCCTAGTTACAAATTTTCCATATTAACAGGAATAAGAATACCCACCAGGATACCAACCAGGATGTGATTACATAAAGTATAATCATTGTTATAGCAACACAGAATCACACGGTTTTAGCTCAATTTAAGTTTCCTTTTCCCAGGATTGTTCTAGTTACAATTAACAATAAGTCTTGATCACTGACATCACCTTAACCAGGTGTAACTTGTCTTCAGGCCAATCATAAAAACATGAAGGCCATTTCAACCTTCACCACTAGTGCTGGCCTCCAACATCTCACCCTTCTTTATTTATCTAAAGGACGTAACCTGTCTTAGGTGGTCAGTTCGAATCCCCAGTCTTACCCATTATGGAAACATAACAGCATAAGGCAATGGCTCTGTCTTAGGTTGACTGGGGTTCCACCAATCCTTACCCGTCTTTGGCTATACGTCCTGCATATTTTGAGGGAGTGTCTTTAGCTGGAGGCCATGAAGACGGCTCCACAACACTTTATACGGATGAACCGCCATCCGAAGAAGGCAGGTAAGGAGGAGACAAGCAAAGATGACAAGTATGCCAATAACTAGAATGGGACCCCACAATTTAGAGAGAGAGGGTATAGTAGTGAACAAATTTTTAAGATCGTATAGAAGTTTCTTAGCTAATTCTGCAGATTTGCTATTAAGGCAGGGAGCATAATGCATAGCTATTATTTGTACATGTAACTCATTCCATTCTCGGCTGACATTTTCAGCGATCCATACCCCATGCAGGTGAGCCTGCACCATGGGCCAAGGAAAGACTGAGGCATTATACACAAGTTTAGTCACACAAATGGAGCGATAATCAGCATGGCACACAAGGTGTTGCCAAATCATGATCTTCTCCAAAGTATCCCCAATTAAGTTAACAGTGTCATACAGTCCATTCATGCGATGTTTAATGGCAAGATCAATTTTTTCTTGCCTATCCCAATTGTAAGTAACATTGTCTATCAGTTCGTTAATAGTAGCCACAGTCTGAATTTCTTCAGTAACTGCAACTGTGGTGGTGGTGAGGGAAACAAACAAGCTTCACCCATTACTATAAGTCCAAGTCCTCTCTTTGATCTAGAAGTCAACATGGTAAAC
>NW_006408926.1:352185-356805 GCF_000296735.1 Chrysochloris asiatica
AGTGTTGGTTTACTCTCATACAGCACTGACAATTACAAGGAGTTCAGCTTGTTGAGCTGAATAACCAGGACATTCAAGTACCGTGAAGTTGTTAACTGTGCCAAACACAGCACGTCCCTTGGAGGAGCCATCAGTCAATACAACAGGTGCTCGGGGGATGGGTTGTTTATTTTCCACTGAGGGAAATACAAATTGATGTTTAATAGCAAATTGCAAAAGTTTATCACTGGGATAATGATATCCAATAATACCTAAGTAGCCAATTAAGGCAATCTGCCATTCTGTACATTGTTGAAACAGCCAATCAATTTGAGTGGCACTATAAGGAACAACAATTGTATTAGGTTCTTTACCAAAATATCTACAACTTTCTTCTCAAGCAGCCTTAATTAGTTGAGAGACAGCTTCAGGAAAAGTAAAAAGAACCTTTTTCGGAGTGGATTTAGCATGAATCCACCATAAGGGAGCCCCTGGCCAAAGCACTGCAGTGGGAGAATGGGCACTGGGTAGAGTATAAGCAGCAAAGGGTTGAGAATAATCAATTCTAGTAATAACACACTTGGTGATTTCATTTTCTAACTCCTTGAGCATTTGCTCTGCAGCAGGTGTAAGCTGCTTGGGTGATGATGGATCACTGTTCCCACTGAGGATTTCAAACAGGGCTGAAGCTGTCCAGTATTAATTTTCAGATAAGATCTGATCCAGCTAATATATCCAAGTAATTTCTGAAAATCATTAACGGTTTTAAGCCTGTCTTTTCTTAACTGAATTTGTTGAGGCTTAAAACACCTTGCAAAAATTTGAGTACCTAAATACAAATAGGGCTCTTTAATCTGCACCTTTTCAGGAGTGGTAACTAACCCCCATTGGCGGAGGCCTTCTTGAAGGGCTTGATAACAAGTTAAAAGTAGGTTATGGTCAGGTTCAGCAATCAAGATATCATCCATATAATGGATGATATAGCAGCTAAAATTTTTGCGTACATCAGAAATAGCTGCATTTACAAACTTCTGACACAAGGTGGCGCTATTAGCCATACTCTGAGACAAAACTTTCCATTGGAATTGAGCCATTGGGCTATTAAAGTTAGTAGAGGGGACACTAAAAGTAAATCTTTTACAATCAGAAGGGTGCAAGAGAATAGTATAGAAGCAATCTTTTAAGATCTACGACGATCTTATAAGTATTTATTGGGATTGCTCTGGGAGAAGGAAGCCCAGGTTGTAGAGGTCCAATGGTTTCCATGGAGTTATTAGCTTTACAGAGGTCTTGAAGCAACCTCCATTTGCCTGATTTCTTTTTAATAACAAAAATAGAAGCATTCCAAGGGGAAGTGGAAGGTTCAATATGTCCAGCTGTCAGTTGCTCCTGCACTAGCAACCGAGCTGCCCTGATTTTTCCTGCTGAAAGCAGCCACTGATCTATCCACATAGGGCTATTGGACAGCCAGGTTATTTTATCTTCATGGGGTGCAGCAACATCAGTGGACGCTATGGAAAATACCCAAGGCCTCTACCATCTTGCTTGGCCTGAATTGTTATTGGGTAACACATTCCTTGTTGATTCTTCTCCAAACCTTCAGTGGGCACAAAGTTATGATCTAACATAATCTGAGCTACTCTGGGATTAGGACAAAAAATCAAAGCTCCCATCTTTTCTAAGACATCACGGTCCCAGAGATTCACAGGTAATCCACAAACCACAGAAGACTGAAAAGTACCTTCATGTGCCTCATTATGTTGCCAATGCAGTAAATTTCTGCTTTGCCTGGGGCTTTGGGACTGTCCAATACCTACAAGTTTATTGATAGTTTCTTGTGCTGGTCAATCTGAGGGCCAGCACAAGAAACTGTGTTCTTTCTTATATTTATAATTTTAACAGCAAGAGGTAGTAAAATCAGTTGCGCTATTCACTGACCAGCGGCCAAGGGGACAATAGTCTGTTCTGTTTTTGCCAATATTTTTAATTCTCCAGTATAATCAGAATCAATCATTCCAGGAGTGATACTTAGTCCAGAGACAGTGCTACTGCTTATTCTCAGGATAAGCCCAAAAAATCCTTCAGGCAGAGGTTCCCAGACTCCAGTGGGGATGGCCTGTAAGCCCATTTCAGGAGTCAGTACGATTCTGGTGGAGGGACTGATGTCCAATCCGGCACTCCCTGTGGTGGCTCGCTGGAGGTCTGCAACCCGTTGTGAAAGGGGTTGGTCACCGCAAAGATTCCCCCGTTTGGTTGCAGGGCCCAGGCCCCATTTCAAGGCAACTGTTGCCCTTCAGCATCGGTCAGCGAGCGACACTCCGAAGCCCAATGTTTGCCACTTTTGCACCGGGGACATATTCCAGAGCTGTACTTTTAGTATTGGTCTTATCACTTTCTTTGTTTCCATCTCTAGCAAAATGTCCTGTCTTTCCACAATTAAAGCATTTCCCCGGGGGATTTAATGGTTGCAAACATTTCTGGAGGAGTTAGCCCCTAAAGGGCAGCAGCCATTGCTAGACCCTGATTGTATGAGGGTCCCACATTGGCACAAAGATGTAATCATCTATACTGCCTATATTTTTGAATGGCCTGAGTACCATCTGACATGCCCAGTTAGCATTTTCAAAAGCCAATTGTTTTACCAAAAGTATAGAATCAGGAGAATCTCCTAAAATCCTCCCAGAAATAAGAAGCAGTTGAGAAACAAAGTCTTGAAAAGGCTCATCCGGACCTTGACGCACTTTTGACAATTCAGCAGTTTGTTTACCTGTATTGGGAATAGATTTCCAAGCTTTGCATCCACATTGGTTAATTTGGGCATAAGCAGGCATAGGATACATAATTTGCTTTGCAATAGTATTAAATTCTCCTTCACCCACTAACATGTTAAATGTGGCTCCTCCATTCTGCTGACTAAGATTAATGTCTGCTACATGTTGAGCCTCATCATAAAACCCAGATTTCCACAGGAGATAATCACCTCCAGCAAGACAAGCACGAGCAACATTTTTCCAATCTATAGGAAGCAAAGCCTCCTCACAGAGTAATTCTATCAGAGCCTGGGTAAAAGGAGCATTAGGTCCATATTGTGCACAAGCCATTTTTAACTCCTTCAATCTTTTAAAATGTATAGAATTATGGGCACGAGTCTTCAGATCTCTCCCTTCCTCATCTTGACCAGCAGGTGTGCATACAATAGAGTACATTTGAAATCCTGACAAATCATCACTCTGCTTTGCTCCATCAATCAATGCTGCTTGCACTGGAGTATATTTTGGTGTAACAATTTTTACTGTAACAGAAGCAATCACTGGGGCTCCTGACGGAACCACAGGAGCAGCCAAAGAAGCATCAGATTGAACAGTGGCGCAAGGGTTCAGGCGCAAAGAAGTTGGTGTTACACTTTGAGCCCTAGCTTCTCTCTCTTTAGCCAAATCAGAAAGAGCAGTTCATCACTGTTTTTCCTTCTGTTTATAGTCTCTTCATTGTGCTTTACAGCTTCGGACAGTACTTTCTTTTCTAACTTTAAATCTTTCAACTGACCTAAAACTTCTCTCAGCACTGACCACAAATCTTCCTCAGGTAACTTTCCAGAAATTAATGAAGAATTAGACCTGCACTCAAGCGTTTCCTCCCTTTAAAGCCTGCACCCAGGCGCCTCCTCCTTTCTCGGCGCTATTTTATGGTGCGATAAACTTCCTCTTTTATTTTAACTGCATTTGTTTCTTTTACTTCTTTGTTCTCTGGTGCCGGCGCCATGTCGGGACGCGGCTTTTCGTCTTCTTGTTCTTTACTTATGCTGACTGGAAAAAGAGCAATGGCCAGAGAATCTGGCTAGGCTCCATCCTCACTATCCTCTTCCTTCCTATCTATATGTATCACTTTTTCTAATTTCTTACTTAATTCCATTTTTGTACTTAGAGTTTTTGCAGATTGCAAATCAGGGTAAATGGGTGGAGGTGGAGCAGTTGGTTCTGGAGAACTTCCTCCCAGATGATTACAACCAAAATCAAAAGTATCTCTGACAAGCTGCCACAAACTAAACACATCTGTAGGCACCCGGGAGGGGCCATTCTTAGCATAATATTCCTACAATTGGTGACCTATCTGATTCCATAACTTAACATCAACTACTCCATCCTCAGGGAACCAAGGACAAACAGTATGTACAAAATGAATAAATTTACAAAGCTGATTATAATCTACTTTTACACCTTGGCTGTGCAGTGTTTCTCTCAGCATATTTATATACCGTGCTTTGTTTGGTTTGTTCCCCATGCTTACCTGATCAGATTGCTCTCCTACTCTATATGTGTCCACACGTGTCCTTTTTCTTATTTCCTCAGGAGGGTCCTTCGTGTTGTCTCTCATATTTGAGCTCTCATGTGGACACCAGATGTGGGGGTCTCAGATTAACTCAGAAACTCAGACCACTGCATGAGATACTCGAAGGAGAGGTGAGGATTAAAATCAGGCAAGGGCCACAAGGCTGATGGCCAGTGACATAGTTTATTGTAGCAACGTGGTTTATATAGGACTTTTAGCATTAGATCATAGTTATTCTGCCTAGTTACAAGTTTTCTATAGTAACAGGAATAAGAATACCCACCAGGATACCAACCAGGATCTGATTACATAAGT
>NW_006408926.1:357470-360247 GCF_000296735.1 Chrysochloris asiatica
TACAGAGTACAAGCTACATGGCAGATAAGTCCAACGTGTCCATACTCAGCTAGCTACAAGGCAGACGAGTCCAAAATGTTCGTATACAGAGAGCTACCTGCATGTCAGATCAGACCAACATAACCATGCTCAGAGAGCTAGCTACATGACAGACGAGTACATAATATCCATATACAGAGAGGTAGCTACATGGCAGAGTAGTGCAACATTTCCATATACAGAGTTCTAGCTAAATTGCACATGAGTTCAACGTGTCCAAATACAGAGAGACAGCTACATGGCAGAGTAGTGCAACATGTCCAATTGCAGAGTCCAAATACAGAGAGCTATCTACATGACAGATCTGTTCAACATATTCATGCACAGAGAGCTAGCTACATGGCAGATGTGTCCAAAATATCCATATACAGAGATCTAGCTACATGTTAGAGTACTGCAATATTTCCATTTACAGAGTACTAGCTACATGGCAGATGATTCCAACGTGTCCGTATACTGAGAATTAGCTACATGGCAGGTGAGTCCAACATGTCCATATACTGAAAGTAAGCTACATGGCGGGTGAATCCAACATGTTTATATATATAGGCCTAGCGACAAGGCAGATCTGTCCAATGTGTTCATACAGAGATAGTTGGCTACATGGCTGATGAGTCCACCATGATATGCAGCGAGCTAGCCACATGGCAGACAAGTCCAATATGTTCATATACAGAAAGCTACCCACACGACAGATTAGTCCAACATATCCATGCTAAGAGAGATAAGTACATGGCAGATGAGTCCATAATATACATATATAAAGAGCTAGTTACATGGCAGAATAGTGCAACATTTCCATATACAGAGTTCTAGCTACATGGCAGATCAGTGTATGGTGTCCATATACAGAGAGCTAGCTACATGACAGACTAGTCCAACATGTCCATATACAGTGTACTAGCTACATGGCAAGTAGTCCAACATGTCCAGATACTGAGTTCAAGCTACATGGCAGATGAGTCCATTAAGTCCATATAATGAGAGCTTGCTACATGTCAGAGGATTGCAACATTCCCATAAACAGAATTCTACCTTCATGGCAGATGAGTTCAATGTGTCCACATACTGAGAGCTAGCTACATGGATGAGTAGTCCAACATTTCCACATAAAGTATATTAGCTACATGGCAAATGAGTCCAACATGCCCATATACTGAGTGTTAGCTACATTGCAGATAGATACATGGCTGATGAGTCAAACATGTCCATGTACAGAGAGTTCGCTACATGACAGACAAGTCCAATATGTTAACATACAGGGAGCTACCGACATGGCAGATCAGTCCAACATATCCATGCACAGAGAGCTAGCAATATGGCAGATGTGTCCAAAATGTCCATATACCGAGAGACAGTTACATGATAGAGTATTGTAACATTTCTATATACATATTTCTAGGTACATGACATATGAGTACAATGTGCCCATGTACTGAGAGTTAGCTACATGGCAGATGAGTACAAATGTCCATATACAGAGTTCAAGCTAGATGGCAGATAAGTCCAATGTGTCCATACTCTGAGAGCTAGCTACATGGCCGACGAGTCCAATATGAGTATATACAGAGAGCTACTGACATGGAAGATCAGACCAACATCTCCATGCAGAGAGAGCGAGCTACATGACAGACGAGTCCATAATATCCATATACAGAAAGGTAAATTCATGACAAAGCAGTGCAACATTTCCATATACAGAGTTCTTGCTACATGGAAGATGAGTCCAACGTGTCCAAATACAGAGAGATAGCTACATGGCAGAGTAGTGCACCATGTCCATATACAGAGTATTAGCTACATGGCATATGGGGACAATATGTCTATATATAGAGGACTAGCTACAAAGCAGGTGAGTCCAACATATTCATAGAGAAAGAGCTGGCTACATGGCTGATGAGCCCAACATGTCCATATACAGAGATATAGTTGTATGGCAGACAATTCCAATATGTTCATTTACAGAGAGCTACCTACATGACAGATCTGTCCAACATATCCATGCACAGAGAGCTAGCTACATGGCAGATGAGTCCAAAATGTCCATATACAGACAACTAGCTACATGTTAGAGTATTGCAACATTTCCTTTTACAGAGTACTAGCTACATGGTAGATAAGTAAACCGTGTCCATAAACTGAGAATAAGCTAAATGTCAGATGAGTCCAACGTGTCCATATACTGAAAGTTAACTACATGACAGGTGAGTCCAATATGTGCATATACTTAGAGTTAACTACATGGCAGATGAGTCAATCATGTGTATATATATAGGCCTCGTGACAAGGCAGATGATTCCAACGTGATCATACAGAGAGAGCTGGTTACAAGGCTGATGAGTCTACCATGATATACAGAGAGCTAGCTACATGGCATACAAGATCAATATGTTCTTATACAGAGAGCTACCTACATGAGAGATCAGTCCAGCATATCCATGTTCAAAGAGCTACCTACATGGCAGAAGAGTCCATAATGTCCATATACAGAGAGCTAGCTAAATGGCAGAATAGTACAAAATTTCTATATACAGAGTTCTAACTACATGGCAGATGAGTGTAAGGTGTCCATATACAGAGAGCTACCTACATGACAGAGTAATCCATCATGTACATATATAGAGTACTAGCTACATGTCAGAGTAGTCCAACATGTCCAGATATAGAGTTCTAGCTACATGACAGATGAGTCCATCGTGTCCATATATTGAGAGCTAGTTAAATGTCAGAGTAGTCCA
>NW_006408926.1:360917-361506 GCF_000296735.1 Chrysochloris asiatica
AGATGAGTCCAACATATTCATACAGAGAAAGGTGGCTACATGCATGATAAGACCAAAATGTCCATATACTGAGAGTTAGCTACATGGCAGAGTAGTGCAACATTTCAATATACAGAGTTCTAGCTACATGACAGATGTGTCCAACATGTCCATATACTGAAAGTTAGCTACATTGCACAGTAGTTCAACATGTGTATATGTAGAGGATTAGCTACAAGGCCGATGGTGAATATGTTTATACAGAGAGAGATGGCTGCATGGGTGATGAGTCCAACATGTCCATACACAGAGATCTAGTTACATGGCAGACAATTCCAATATGTTCATATACACAGAGCTACCTACATGGCACATCTGTCCATCATATCTATGCACAGAGACCTAGCTACATGGCAGACGAGTCCAAAATGTCCATATACTGAGAGCTAGCTACATGTTAGAGTAGTGCAACATTTCCATTTAGATTACTAGCTACATGACAGATGAGTCCAACATGTCCATGTACTGAGAATTAGCTACATGGCAGAGGAGTCCAAGATGTCCATATACTGAGAGTTAACTACATGGCAGATGAGTCCATCATGTCCAT
>NW_006408926.1:362586-364246 GCF_000296735.1 Chrysochloris asiatica
TACATGGCAGATCAGTCCAATATATCCATTCACAGAGACTAGCTACATGGCAGATGATTCCAAAATGTACATATACAGAGAGCCAGCTAAATTGCAGAGTAGGGCAACATTTCCATATACAGAGTTCTAGCTACATGATAGAATAGTCCAAAGTATCAATATAGAGAGAGCTAGCTACATGACAGGATAGTCCAACATTTTCATATACAGTATACTAGCTATATGGCAGATGAGTACAACATGTCCATATATTGAGAGTTAGCTACATGGCAGGTGAGTCCAACATATGTATATACAAAGGATTTGCTACAAGGTAGATGAGTCCAACATGTTCATAAAGAGAGAGCTGGCTACATGGCAGACAAGTCCAAAATGTTCATATACAGAGAGTTACCTACATGGCTGAGTAGTGCAGCATTTGCATATACAAAGTTCTACCTACATGGCAGATGAGTCCAACGTGTCCATATACTGAGAGCCAGCTACATGGCAGATGAGGCCAACGTGTCCATATACTGAGAGCTACCTAAATGGCAGAGTAGTGCAACATTTCCATTTACAGAGTACTAGCTACATGGCAGATGAATCCAACGTGTCCATATACTGAGAGTTAGCTACATGGCAGAAGAGTCCAACATATGTATATAGAAAGGGCTAGCTACAAGGCATACGATACAAACATGTTCATACAGAGAGAGCTGGCTACACGGCTGATGAGACCAACATGTCCATATACAGAGAGCCAACTACATATCATACAAGTCCAATATGTTGATATACAGAGAGCTAACGATATGGCAGATCAGTCCAATATATCCATGCACAGAGAGCTACCTACATTGCAGATGATTCCAAAATGTCCATACACAGAGAGCCAGCTAAGTGGCAAAGTAGTGCAACATTTCCATATACAGAGTTCTAGCTACATGACAGAAGAGTCCAAAGTATCAATATAGAGAGAGATAACTTCATGACAGAGTAGTCCAACATTTCCATATACAGAATACTAGCTACATGGCGGAAGAGTCCAACAAGTCTATATACTGAGTTAGCTACATTGCAGATGAGTCCAACATGTGTATATATAGAGGAGTAGCTACAAGACAGATGAGTCCAATATGTTCAGAGAGAGAGAGAGCTTGCTCCATGGCTGATGATTCCAATATGTTCATATTCAAAGAGCTAGCTTCATGTTAGCTGAGTCCAAAATATTCATATACAGAGAGCTAGCTAAATAGGAGAGTTGTCCAAAATGTCCATATACAGAGTACTAGCTACATGGCTGAGTACTCCAACATGTGCATATACAGAGAACGAGCTACATGGCAGACAAATCCAATATGTTCATATACAAGGAGATACCTACATGGCAGATCAGTCCAACATATCCACGCTCAGAGATCTAGCTACAATGCAGATAAGCTAAATGTCCATATAAAGAGAGCTAGATACATGGCAGAGTAGTGCAACATTTCTATATACAGAGTTCCAGATACATGGCCAATGAGTCCAACCTGTCCTTATACTGACAGTTAGCTACATGTCAGATTAGTCCAACATGTCCAAATACTGAGAGTTAGCTACATTGCTGCTGAGCCCAACATGTCCATATACTGAGTGTTAGCTACATGGCAGATGAGTCCAACATGCGTATATAGAG
>NW_006408926.1:365306-365897 GCF_000296735.1 Chrysochloris asiatica
AGAGGACTACCTACAACACAGATGAATCCAACATGTTCATACAGAGAGAGTAGGCTTTATGGCTGATGAGTTCAACATGTTCATATACAGAAAGCAAGCTAATTGGCACACATGACAAATATGTTCCTTTACAGAGAGCTACATACATGGCAAATCAGTCCAACATATACATGCACAGAGACCCAGCTTCATGGCGAATGAGACGAAAATGTCCATATTCAGAGAGCTAGCAAAATGGCAGAATAGTGCAACATTTCCATATACAGAGTTCTCGATACATGGCAGATGAGTTCAACGTGTCCATATACTGAGAGCTAGCTACATGGCAGATGAGTCCAACATGTCTATATATAGAATATGAGCTACATGGCAGATGAGTTCAACATGTCCATAAACTGTGAGTAAGCTACATGGTAGATGAGACCTACATGTGTATATATAGAGGAAGAGCTACAACGCAGATGAGTCCAACATGTTCATACAGAGAGAGCTGGCTACATGGCAGATGAATCCAAAATGTCCATATACAGAGACCTAGCTACATGGCAGAAAACTCCAATATTTTCATATAAAGAGAGCTAACTACAAGAC
>NW_006408926.1:372090-375469 GCF_000296735.1 Chrysochloris asiatica
GAGAGCTAGCTACATGCCAGACAAGTCCAAAATGTTCATATACAGAGAGCTAGCGACATGGCAGAGTACTGCAACATTTCCATTTACAGAATTCTAGCTACATGGCAGATGAGTCAAAATTGTCCATATACAGAGAGCTAGCTACATGGCAGAGCAGTCCAACATGTCCATATACTGAGAGTTAGCTACATGGCAGGTAAGTCCAACATGTGTATATATAGAGGACTAGCTACAAGGAGCTCTGGTAGCGTAGTGATTACGAATCAGGCTGCGATCATTAAGGTCAATGGTTCGAAACTACCAGCCGCACCGTGGGAGAAAGATGAAGCTTTCTACTCCCGTAAAGATTTACACCCTTGGAAACCCTGTACAGGGTCGCTATGGGTCGGAACCGACTCAACAACACTTAACAACAACAAGGCAGCTGATTCCAACATGTTCATACATAGAAAGCTGGCTACATGGCTGATGAATCCAACATGTCCATATATAGAGAGCTAGCTACATAGCAGACAATTCCAAAATGTTCATATACAGGGAGATCCCTACATGGCAGATCAGTCCAACATATCCATGCACAGAGAGCTAGCTACATGGCAGATGAGTCCAAAATGTCTAAATACATAGAGATAGCTAAATGGCAGAATAGTGCAACATTTCCATGTGCAGAGTTCTAGCTACATGGCACATGAGTCACACGTGTCCAAATATTGAGAGTTAGCTACGTGGCAGAGTAGTCCAACATTTCCATATACACAATATTAGCTACATGGCCGATGAGTCCAGCATGTCCATATACTGAGAGTTAGTTCCATGGAAAATGTGTCCAACATGTGTATTTATAGAGGACTATCTACAAGGTAGACGAGTCCAACATGTCGATACAGAGAGAACTGGCTACAAGGCTGATGATTCCAATATGTCCATATACAGAGAGCTAGCTACATGGCAGACTAGTCCAATATGTTCATTTACAGGGAGCTGCCTACCTGGCAGATGAGTCCAACACTTCTATGGAGAGAGTGTTAACTGCATGGCAGATGAGTCCAAAATGTTCATATACTGAGAGTTAGCTACATGCAGATGAGTCCAACATGTGTATATATAGAGGACTACCTACAACACAGATGAGTCCAACATGTACACACAGAGAGAGCTGGCTACATGGCAGAGTATTCCAGCATTTCCATATACAGAGTATTAGCTACTTGGCAGATGAGTCCAAATGTGTCCATATACTGAGAGTTAGCTACATTACATGGCAGATGATTCCAACATGTATATATACTGAGATTAGCTTTATGGCAGATGAGTGCAACACGTGTATATATGGAGGACTACCTACAACACAGATGAGTCCAACATGTTCATACAGGGAGAGCTGGCTATATGGCTGATGAGTTCATAAACAGAGAGCAAGTTAATTGGCAGACATGACAAATATATTCGTTTACATTGAGCTACATACATGACAGATCAGTCCAACATATCCATGCAAAGTGACTTAGCTTCATGGCAGATGATTCCAAAATGTCCATATTCAGAGAGATAGCTACATAGCAGAGTAGTCCAACATGTCCATATATAGAGTACTAGCTACATGGCAGATAAGTTAAACATGTCCATAAACTGTGAGTAAGCTACATGGTAGATGAGACCAACATGTGTATATATAGAAGACTAGCTACAATGCACATGAGTCCAACATGTTCTTAGAGAGAGAGCTGGCTACATGGCTCATGAGTACAACATGTCCATATGCAGAGAGCTAGCTACATGATAGACTAGTCCAATATGTTCATTTGCAGGGAGCTACCTACATGGCAGATCAGACCAACATATCCATGCACAGAGAGCTAGCTTCATGGCTGATGAGTCCAAAATGTCCATATACAGAGAGTTAGCTATATGGCAGAGAAGTGCATCATTTTCATATACACAGTTTTCACTACATGGCAGATGAGTCCAATGTGTAAATATACAGAGAGCTAGGTACATGGCAGAGTAGTCCAACATGTCCATATACAGATTATTAACTACATGGCATATGATTTCAACATGTGTATATATAGAGGACTAGCTACAAGGCAGATGAGATCAACATGTTCATACAGAGAGAGCTAGTTTCATGGCAGACAAGTCCAAAATGTGCATATACAGAGAGCTAGCTACATGGCAGAGTAATGCAACATTTCCATATGCAGAGGTTTAACTAAATGGCAGATGAGTACAACATGTCCATATACTGAGAGCTAGCTACATGGTATACAAGTCCAATATGTTCATATACAGAAAGATATCTACATGAGAGATCAGTCTAACATATCCATGCACAGAGAGCTAGCTACATGGCATACGAGTCCAAAATGTGTATATATAGAGGACTAGCGACAAATCAGATGAGATCAACATGTTCATACAGAGAGAGCTAGTTACATGGCAGACAAGTCCAAAATGTCCATATACAGAGGGCTAGCTTCCTGGCAGACAAGTCCAATATGTTTATATACAGAGAGCTACCTACATGGCAGATCAGCCCAACATACCCATGCACAGAAAGCTAGCTACATGACAGATTAGTCCAAAATGTCCATATATAGAGAGTTAGCTACATGGCAGAGTAGGGCTACATTTCCATATACAGAGTTTTAGCTACATGGCAGATGAGTCCAACATGTCCATATAAAGAGAGCTAGCTACATGGCAGAGTAGTCCAACATGTCAATATACAGAGTACTAGCTACATGGAAGATGGTTCCAACATGTGTATATAGAGAGGACTAGCTACAAAGCATATGAGTCCAACATGTGTATATATAGAGGACTAGCTACAATGCAGATGATTCCAACATGCTCACACAGAGAGAGCTGGCAACCTGGCAGAGTATTTCAACATTTCCATATACAGATTGTTAGCTACATGGCAGATGAGTCCAATGTGCCCATATATTGAGAGTTAGCTACATGGAAGATGAGTCCAACATGTCCATATACTGAGAGTTAGCTACATGGCAGATAAGTCCAACATGTATATATACAGAGTGCTATCTACAAGGCAGATGAGTCCAACATGTTCATACACAAAGAGCTGGATACATGGGTGTTGAGTCCGACATGTACAGACAGCAAGCTACAAGGCAGACAAATCCAATATGTTCTTACACAGGGTGCCAACTACATGGCAGATCAATCAAACACATCCATGCAAGAGAGCTAGCTTCATGGCTGATGAGTCCAAAGTGACCATATATAGAGAGCTAGTTACGTGGCAGAGTATTGCATCATTTCCATATACAGAGTTTTCACTACAGGGCAGATGATTCCAACGTGTCCATATACTAAGAGCTAGGTACATGGCAGATCATTCCAACATATCCAT
>NW_006408926.1:375866-378016 GCF_000296735.1 Chrysochloris asiatica
CATATACAGAGTATTAGCTACATGGCAGATGAGTCCAATGTGTCCATATACTGAGAGTTAGCTACATGGCATATGTGTCCAACGTGCCCATATACCGAGACCTAGCTACATGGCAGATGAATCCAACATGTGTATATATAGAGGACTACAAAGTAGATGAGTCCAACATAATCATATACAGGGAGGTAACTACATGGCTTATCAATCAAACACATCCATGCACAGAGAGCTAGCTTAATGGCTGATGAGTCTAAAATGCCCATATACAGAGAGCTAGCTACATGGGAGAGTAGTGCAACATTTCCTACATGACAGATGTGTCCAACGTGTCCATATTCTAAGACCTAGGTTTATAGCAGAGTAGTCCAACATGTCCATATACATAGCACTAGCTACATGGCTGATGACTTCAACATGTGTATATATAGAAGTCTAGCTACAAGACAGATATGTTCAACATGTTCATACAGAGAGAGATGGCTTTAAGGCTAGGGCTAGGGCTATTAGGGCTTTAGGGCTAGGGCTAGGGCTGTTAGGGTTTTAGGGCTAATGCTAGGGCTAGGGCTGTTAGGGCTGTAGGGCTAGGGTTAGGGCTGTTAGGGCTAGGGATAGGGCTGTTAGGGCTTTAGGGCTAGGGCTGTTAGGGCTTTAGGGCTAGGGCTAGGGCTGTTAAGGCTTTAGGGCTAGGGCTTGGGCTAGGACTGTTAGGGCTTAAGGGCTAGGATTAGGGCTAGGGCTGTTAGGGATTTAGGGCTAGGGCTGTTAGGGCATTAGGGCTAGGGCTAGGGCTAGGGCTGTAAGGCTATAGGGCTAGGGCTAGGGCTAGGGCTAGTGCTCTTAGGGCTTTCGGGCTAGGGCTGTTAGGGCTTTAGGGCTTGCATTAGGGCTAGGGCTGTTTGGTCTTTAGGGCTAGGGCTAGGACTAGAGCTGTTTGGACTTTAAGGCTAGAGCTGGGGCTTAGGCTGTTAGAGCTTTAGGTCTAGGGCTGTAAGGGCTTTAGGGATAAGGCTATGGCTAGGGCTGTTAGGGCTTTAGGGCTAGGGCTGTTAGGGCTTTAGGGCTAGGACCAGGTCTAGGGCTAGGGCTGTTAGGGCTTTAGGACTAGAGCTTGGGCTAGGGCTTTTAGGGCTTTAGGGCTAAGGCTAGGGCAAGGGCTGTTAGGCCTTTAGGGCTTGGACTAGGTCTGTTAGATCTTTAGGGCTAGCGCTATGGCTTTTATGGCTTTAGGACTAGGGCTAGGGCTGCTAGAGCTTTAGGGATTTAGGGATAGGGCTAGGGCTAGGGCTGTCAGGGCTTTAGGGCTAGCTTCATGGCAGAGTAATCCAACATGTCCACATATAGAGTACTATCTACATGGCAGATGAATTCAACATGACCATATACTGAGAGTTAGCTACATGGCAGATGAGTACAACTTGTGTATATATAGAGGAATACCTACAACACCGATGAGTCCAACATGTTCATACATAGTGAGATGCTATATGGCTGATGAGTTCAACATGTTCATATACAGAGAGCAAGTTAATTGGCAGACATGACAAATATGTTCATTTACAGAGAGCTACATACATCGCAGATCAATCCAACATATCCATGCTAAAAGAGAGATAGCTTCATGGCAGATGAGTCCAAAATGTCCATATTCAGAGAGCTAGCAACATGGCAGTATATTGCAACATTTCCATATACAGAGTTCTCACTACATGGCAGATGAGTCCAACGTGTCTATAAACTGAGAGCTAGCTATATGGCAGAGTAGTCCAATATGTCCATATATAGAGTACTGGTTACATGGCAGATGAGTTCAACATGTTCATATACTGTGAGTAAGCTACATGATAGATGAGACCAACATATGTATATATAGAGGACTAGTTACAACACAGATGAGGCCAACATGTTCTTATAGAGAGAGCTGTCTACGTGGCTCATGAGTCCAACATGTCCATATGCAGAGAGCTAGATACATGACAGACTAGTTCAATATGTTCATTTACAGGGAGTTACCTACATGACAGATCTGTCCATGCACAGAGAGCTAGCCTCATGGCTGATGAGTCCAAAATGTCCATATACAGAGAACTAGCTACATGGCAGAGTAGTGCATCATTTCCATATACATAGTTTTCACTACATGGCAGATGAGT
>NW_006408926.1:378116-380254 GCF_000296735.1 Chrysochloris asiatica
AGTCCAAAATGTCCATATACAGAGAACTAGCTACATGGCAGAGTAGTGCATCATTTCCATATACATAGTTTTCACTACATGGCAGATGAGTCCAACATGTAAATGTACTGAAAGCTAGGTACATGGCAGAGTAGTCCATCATGTCCATATACAGATTATTAGCTACATGGCATATGAGTTCAACATGTGTATATATAAAGGACTAGCTACAAGGCAGATGAGATCAACATGGTCATACAGAGAGAGCTAGTTACATGTCAGACCAGTCCAAAATGTGTATATTCAGAGAGCTAGCTATATGTAGATCAATACAACATTTCCATATACAGAGTTTTATCTACATGGCAAATGAGTACAATGTGTCCATATACTGAGAGCTAGCTACATGGTATACAAGTCCAATATGTTCATATGCAGAGAGATACCTACATGAGAGATCAGTCCAACATATCCATGCACAGAGAGCTAGCTACATGGCAGTCGAGTCCAAAATATGTACATATAGAGGACTAATGACAAGTCAGATGAGATCAACATGTTCATACAGAGAGAGCTAGTTACATGGCAGAAAAGTCCAAAATGTCCATATACAGAGAGCTAGCTACCTGGCAGAGAAATCCAATATGTTCATATACAGAGAGCTACCTACATGGCAGATCAGTCCAACATACCTATGCACAGAGAGCTAGCTACATGACAGATAAGTCCAAAATGTCTCTATATAGAGAGTTAGCTACATGGCAGAGTAGGGCTCCATTTCCATATACAGAGTTCTAGATACATGGCAGATGATTCCAACGTGTCCATATAGTGAGAGCTAGCTACATGGCAGAGTACTTCTACATGTCAATATATAGAGAGCGAGTTACATGACAGATGAGTCCAATATGACCATGTACTGAGAGTTAGCAACATGGCACATCAGTCCAACATGTATATATAGAGATGGCTAGCAACAAGGCTAATTAGTCCAAAATGTTCATACAGAGAGAACTGGCAATATGGCAGATGAGTCCAACATGTCCATATATAGAGAGCTGCCTACATGGCTGATCAGTCCAACATTTCCATGCAAAGAGAGCTAGGTACATGGCAGACAAGCCCAAAATGTTCATATACAGAGAGCTAGATACATGGCAGACAAGTCCAATATGGTCATGTACAGAGAGCTACCTACTTGGCAGATCAGTCAAACATATCCATTTACAGAGAATTACCTACATGGAAGATTAGTCTAAAATGTAATTATACAGAGATCTAGCTACATGGCTGAGTAGTGCAACATTTCCATTTACAGAGTTCAAGCTATATGTCAGATGAGTCCAATGTGTCTATATACTGAGATCTAACTACATGGCAGAGTAGTCCAACATGTCCATATACAGAGTACTAGCTACATGGTAGATGATTCCACCATATCCATATACTGAGAGTTAGATACATGGCAAATGAGTCCAACATGTGTATATACTGAGAGTTAGCTACACATGTCAGATGAGTCTAACATGTTTATATACAGAGGCCTAGCGACAAGGCAGATGAGTCCAACATATTCATACAGAGAAAGCTGGCTTCATGCCTCATGAGACCAACATGAACATATACAGACAGGTAGCTACATGACAGACAAGTCCAATAAGTTCATATACAAAGAGCTATCTACATGAGAGATCAGTCCAACATATCCAAGCTCATAGAGCTGTCTACATCACAGACGAGTCCATAATATCCATATACAGATAGCTAACTACATGGCAGAGTAGTGCAACATTTCCATATACAAAGTTCTAGCTACATGGTAGACGAGTCCAACGTGTCAATATCCGAAGAGCTAACTAAATGACAGAGTAGTCCAACATTTCCATATAGAGAATAGTAGCTACATGGCATATGAGTCCAACATGCCCATATACTTAGAATTAGCTACATGGCAGATTAATCCAACATGTCTATATACTGAGAGTTAGCTAAATGGTAGATGAGTCCATCATGTACTTATACTGAGAGTTAGCTACATAGTAGATGAGTCCAACATGATTATATATAGAAGACTAACTACATAGCAGATGACTCCAACACGTTCATATAGAGAGAGCGGGCTACATGGCTGATGAATTCAACATGTCCATATACAGAGA
>NW_006408926.1:381429-383104 GCF_000296735.1 Chrysochloris asiatica
TCAGATGAGTCCAATGTGCCCATATACTGAGAGCTACCTACATGGCAGAGTAGTCCAATATATCCACATACAGATTACTAGCTACATAGCAGATGAGTCCAACATGTGTCTATTTATAGGGCTTTCTACATGGCAGATGAGACCAACATGTTCATATATAGAGAGCTGTATACATGGCTGATGAGTCCATCATATCCATATATTGAGAGCTTGCTACATGGCAGACATGGTAGATCAGTACAACATATACATGTACAGAGATGCAGCTACCTGGCAGACACATCCAAATGTACATATACAGATAGCTATCTACATAGAAGAAGAGTGCAGGATTTCCATATACAGAGTTCTAGCTACATGGCAGATGAGTACAGGTTGTCCACATAGAGAGAATCCCTGCATGGCAGAGTAGTCCAACATATCCATGTATAGCGTACTAGTTTCATGGCATATACAGAGAGCTATATACATGCTAAAATAGTGCAACATTTCCATATACAGGGTTCTAGCTACACGGCCTATAAATCCAATGTGTCCATTTACTGAGAGCTAGCTACATGTCAGAGTAGTCCAACATGTCCATATACAGAGTACTAGCTGCATGGCAGATGAGTACAACATGTGTATATAGAGAGGACTAGCTACATGGCAGAGTAGTCCAGCATGTCCATATACAGAATACTAGCTACACTGCAAATGAGTCCAACGTTTTCTTATACTGAGAGATAGCTACATGTCAGATGAGTCCAACATGTGTATATATAGAGGACTAGCTACAAGGCAGATGAGTCCAACGTGTTCATACTGAGTGAGCTGACTGCATGACTGATGAGTACAATATGTCCATATACAGATAGCTACCTACATGTCACAGAAGTCCAATATGTTCATATACAGAGACCTATCTACCTGGCAGATCAGTCCAACTATCTATGCACAGAGAGCTTGCTACATGGCAGACGAGTCCAAAATGTCCATATCAAGAGAGCTAGCTACATGACAGAGTAGTGCCACATTTCCATATTCAAAGCTCTAACTACATCGCAGATGAGTCCCACATGTCCATATGGTAGACTAGTCCAAAATGTCCATATACAGTGTGCAAGCTATATGACGGATTAGTCCAACTTGCCCATGTACTAAGAGTTAACTACTTGACCGACTAGTCCTACATGTGTATATATAGTTGAATAGCTACAAGGCAGATGAGTCCAACATATTCATACAGAGTGAGCTGGCTAAATGGCTGATGAGTCCAACTTGTCCATATACAGAGTGCTAGCTACATGACAGACAAGTCCAGTATTTTCATATACAGAGAGAAAACAACATGTCAGGTCAGTCCAATATCCACGAATAGATAGCTAGCTACATGGAAGATGAGTCTACAACAACCATATACAGTGAGCTAGCTACATAGCATAGTACTGCAACATTTCCATATAAGGAGTATTAGCTACAAGGCAGATGGGTCCACCGTGTCCATATACTGAGAGCTAACTACATGTCAGAGCAGTCCAAGGTGTTCATATACAGAGTACTAGCTAAATGGCAGATAAGTCCATCATGTCCATATACTGAGAGTTAGCTACATGGCAGATGAGTCCAACATGAGTATATAGAGAGGACTTGCCACAAGGCAAATGAGTACAACATGTTCATACAAGATGAGATG
>NW_006408926.1:383883-389018 GCF_000296735.1 Chrysochloris asiatica
ATACTGAGAGTCAGCAACATTATAGATAAGTCCAACAAGTGTATATTTATAGGGAAAACTACTAGGCAGATGAGTCCAACAAATTCATACAGAGAGAGCTGCTACATGGCTGATGAGTCCAACATGTCCATATACTGAGAGCTACCTATATGGCAAAAATGTAAATTTGTTCATATACAGAGAGCTACCTGTATGGCAGATCAGTTCAACATATCCATGCAAAGAGAGCTAGGTATATGGTAGACAAATCCAAAATGTCCATATAAAGAGAGCTAGTTACATGACAGAGTAGTGCAACATTTCCATATTCAGAGCTCTAGCCACATGGCAGATGAGTCCCACATGTCCACATACTGAGAGCTAGCTACATGGCAGAGTAGTATAACATTTTCATATACAGAGTACTAACTACATGGCAGATGACTCCAACATGTCCATATACTGAGAGTTAATCTTCATGGTAGATGAGTCTAACAAGTGTATGTATTGAGAGTTAGCTACTTGGCAGATGAGTCCAACATGTGTATATATAGAGGATTAGCTACAACACAGATGAGACCATCATGTTCATACAGAGAAAGCTGGCTACATGACTGATGAGTTCAACATGTTCATATACAGAGAGCTAGCTACTTGGCAGACATGAAAAATATGTTCATTTACAGAGAGCTAACTACATGGCAGATCAGTCCAACATATCCATGCACAGAGAGCTAGCTTCATGGCACATGAGTCGAAAATGTCTATATTTAGATAGCTACATGGCAGAGTAGTGCAATATTTCCATATACACAGTTCTTACTACATGGCAGATGAGTCCAACGTGTCCATATACTGATAGCAAGCTTCATGGCAGAGTAGTCCAACATGTCCATGTACTGAGAGTTAACTACATGGCAGATGAGTCCAACATGTGTATATATAGAAGACTAGCTACAAGGCAGATGAGTTCAACATGTTCATTGAGAGAGAATTGGCTTCATGGCTCATGAGTCCAACATGTCCATATGCAGAGAGCTAGCTACTTGGCAGACAAGTCCAATATATTCATATAAAGAGAGCTACCTATTTGGCAGATCAGTCAAACATATCCATGTACAGAGAGCTAGCTACATGGCAGAAGAGTCCAAAATGTCAACATACAGAGATCTAGCTACATGGCAGAGTAGTGCAACATTTGCATTTACAGAGTTCTAGCTATATGTCAGATGAGTCCAACATGTCCATATACTGAGAGTTAGGTACATGCTAGATAAGATCAACATGTATATATATATAGAAGACTAGCTACAAGGCAGATGAGTCCAACATGTTCTTAGAGAGAGAGCTGGCTACATACCTCACGAGTCCAACATTTCCATATGCAGAGATCTAGCTACATGAAAGACTAGTCCAATATGTTTATTTACAGAGAGCTACCTACATGGCAGATCAGTCCAACATATCCATGCACTGAGAGCTATCTTCATGGCAGATGAGTCCAAAATGTCCATATACAAAGAGCTAGCTACATGGCAGAGAAGTGCAATATTTCCAATTACAGAGATTTAGCTACAAGGCAGATGAGTCCATTGTGTCCATATACTGAGAGTTAGCTACATGGCACAGTAGTCCAACATTTCCATATAAAGCATATTAGCCACATGGCAGATGAGTCCAATGTGTCCATATACTTTGAGTTACCTACATGGCAGGTGAGTCCAACGTGTCCATATTCTGAGAGGTGGCTACATGGCAGATGAGTCTATCATGTGTATATATAGAGAACTATCTACAAGGTAGATGAGTCCAACATGTTCATACAGAGAGAGCTGGCTACATGGCTGATGATATAACATGTCCATATACAGTAAGCTAGCTACATGGTAGACAAGTCCAGTATTTTCATATACAGGAAGCTACCTACATGGCAGATCAGTCCAACACATCCATGCATACAGAGCTAGCTTCATGGCTGTTGAGTCCAAAATGTCCATATACAGAGAGCTAGCTACATGGCAGAGTAGTCCAACATTTCCATATACAGAATATTAGATACATGGCAAATGATTTCAATATGTCCATATACTGAGAGTTAACCACAGGACACGTGAGTCCAGCATGTCCATATACTTTGACTTAGCTACATGGCAGATGAGTCCAACATGTTTATATAGAGAGGCCTAGTGACAAGGCAGATGACTCCAACATGTTCATACAGAGAGAGCCGCCTACATCCCTGATGAGTCCAACATGTGCATAAACAGTAGATAACTACATGGCAGACAAGTCCAATATGTTCATATACAGAGAGCTACCTACATGGCAGATCTGTCCAACATATCCATGAACAGAAAGCTAGCTACATGGCAGACGAGTCCAAATGTCAATATATAGGGAGCTAGATACATGGAAGAAAACTCCAATATTTTCATATACAGAGGGCTAACTACATGACACATCATTCCAAAAGTCAATATAGAGAGAGTTAGCTAAATGGCAGAGTAGTGCAACATTTCCTTATACACTGTTTTAGCTACATGGCAGATGAATGCAACGTGTCCATATACTGAGAGCTAGTTACTTGGCAGACTAGTCCAACATTTCCATACACAGAATCCTAGTTACATTGCAGATGATTCCAACATGTTCATATACTGATAGTTTGCAACATGGCAGTTGAGTCCAACATGTCCATATACTTAGAGTTAGCTACATGGTAGATGAGTCCAACATATTTATATAGAGAGGTCTAGTGACAAGGCAGATGAGTACAACATGTTAATATACAGAGAGCTAGCTACATGGCAGACAAGTCCAATATGTTCATATACAGACAGCTAACTACGTGACAGAACAGTCCAACAAATCCATGCCCAGAGAGCTAGCTGCATGACAGACGAGTCCATAATATCCGTATACAGAGAGGAGGCTACATGGTAGAGTAGTACAACATTTCCATATACAGATTTCTAGCTACATGATAGATGAGTCCAATGTGTCCATATACTGAGAGATAGGTACATGGAAGAGTAGTCCAACATTTCCATATACATAATATTAGCTACAAGGCAGATGAGTCCAACATGTCCATATACTGAGAGTTAGCTACATGCATATGAGTCAAACATGTGTTTATTAGAGGACTAGCTACAAGGCAGATGAGTCCAACATGATCAAACAGAGAGAGATGGCTACATGGATGATGATTCCACCATGAGCATGTACAGAGAGGTAGCGACATGTAAGAGAAGTTAAATATGTATATATATATATACAGGGAGCTACCTACATAGCAGATCAATCCAACATTTCCATGCACTGAGAGCTAGTTACATGGACGATGAGTCCAAAATGCCCATGTACAGAGAGGAAGCTACATGGCAGACGAGTCCAATATGTCCATAGACTGAGAGTTAGCAACATGGCAGATGTGTCTAACATGTGTATATTCAGAGTACTAGCTACAAAGCAGGTGAGTCCAACATATTCATACCAAGAGAGCTGGCTACATGGCTGATGAGCCCAACATGTCTATATACAGAGATATAGCTTCATGGCAGACAAGTCCAATATGTTCATATACAGAGAGCTACCTACATGACAAATCTGTCCAACATATCCATGCACAGAGAGCTAGCTACAAGGCAGACGAGTCCAAAATGTCCATATACAGAGAACTAGCCACATGTTAGAGTACTGCAACATTTCCATTTACAGAGTACTAGCTACATAGCAGATGAGCCCAACGTGTCCATATACTGAGAGCTAGCTACAGGGCAGAGTAGTACAACATTTCCATTTACAGTGTACTAGCGACTTGGCAGATGAGTCCAACGTGTCCTTATACTGAGAGCTAGTTACATGGCAGAGTAGTCCAACATGTCCATATACAGAGTACTAGTTACATGGCAGATGAGTCCAACATGTCCCGTACTGAGAGTTAGCTACATGACAGATGACTCCAAAATGTCCATATACAGAGTTCTTGCTACATGGCAGAGGACTCGAATGGTCCCATATACTGACAGCTAAATACATGGAAGAGTAGTCCAAATTATCCGGAGAATTGGTTACATGGCAGATGAGTCCAACATCTCTATCTCTATCTCTATCTATCTATATATAGATATATATATATGACTAGCTACAAGGCAGATGAGTACAACATGTTCATACAGAGAGAGCTGGCTACATGGCTGATGTGTCCAATATGTCCATATACAGAGAGCTAGCTCCATGTCAGACAAGTCCAATATGTTCATATACAGTGAACTAACTATATGGCAGGTCAGTCCAACATATCCATGCACAGAGAGCTAGCTAAAAGCCCGAGTCATGCAACATTTCCATATACAGAGATCTAGCTACATGGAAGATGAGTCCAACGTGTCCATATACTGAGAGCTAGCTACATGCCAGAGTAGTCCATTATGTCCGTATATAGAATATTAGCAAATGGCAGATAAATCCATCCTGTCCATATACAGAGATTTAGCTACATGGCAGGTGAGTCCAACATGTGTATATATAGAGGGCTACCTACAAGGTAGACTATTCCAACATGTTCATCCAAAAAGAGATGGCTACATGGCTGATGAATCCAACATATGAATGTACAGAGAGCTAGCTACACGGATGACAATTCCAATATGATCATATATAGGGAGCTAACTACATGGCAGATGAGTCCAACATATGTATATATAGAGGACTAGCTACAAGGCACATAAGTCCATCATGTTCATACAGAGAGAAATGTCTACATGGATGATGAGTCCAACATGTTCATGTAGAGAGAGCTAGCTACATGGAAGATGAGTCCAACATGTCCATATAGTGAGAGTTAGCTACATAGCAGAGAAGTCCATCATGTGTATATATAAAGGACTAGCTACAACACAGATGAATCCAACATGTTCATACAGAGAGATCGGTCTACAGGGCAGACAAGTCCAATATGTTCATATAAAGAGAGCTACCTACATGGCAGATCAGTCCAACATATCCATGCTTAGAAAGCTAGCTACATGGCAGAGGAGTCCATAATATGCATGTACATAGAGCTAGCTACATGGCAGACGAGTGCAACATTTCCATAAACAGAGATCTAGCTACATGGCAGATGAGTCCAAATTGTCCATATATAGAGAGCT
>NW_006408926.1:392211-396674 GCF_000296735.1 Chrysochloris asiatica
CATATACAGAGTTCTAGCCCATGGCAGATGAGTCCAATGTGTCCATATATAGAGAGCTAGCTACATAGTAGTGTAGTCCAAAATGTCCATATGCAGAGTACTAGCTACAAGGTAGATGGTTCTAACATTTGTATATATAGAGGACTAGCGACAAAGCAGATGAGTCCAACATATTCATACAGAGAGAGATGACTACATGGTTGATGTGTTCAACATGTCAATATACAGAGATATAGCTACTTGGCAGACAAGTGCAATATGTCCATATACAGAGAGCTAGCTACATGGCAGACTAGTGCAACATTTCCAAATACAGAGTTCTAGCTGCATGGCAGATGAGTCCAACATTTCCATTTACAGAGTACTAGCTCCATGGCAGATGAGTCCAACAGGTCCTTATACTGAGAGCTAGCTACATGGCAGAGTAGTCCAACATGTCCATATACAGAGTACTAGCTACATGGCGGATGAGTCCAACATGTCCATATACTGAGATTTAGCTACATGGCAGATGAGTCCAACTTGGTCACGTACTGAGAGTTTGCTACATGGCACACGACACCAAAATGTCCATAGAGAGTTCTAGCTACATGGCAGAGGACTCCAACATTTCCATATACTGAAAGCTAGTTACACGGCAGAGTAGCACAACATGTCCATACATGGAGTTTTAGATACATGGCAGATGAGACCAACGTTTCATATACAGAGAGCTAGCTACATGGTAAATGGTTCCAACATGAGTATATATAGAGGACTAGCGACAAAGCAGATGAGTCCAACATATTCATACAGAGAGAGCTGGCTACATGGCTGATGCGTTCAATATGCCAATATACGCAGATAGAGCTACTTGGCAGACAAGTGCAATATGTCCATATACAGAGTTCTAGGTATATGTCAGAGGACTCCAATGTTTCCATATACTGAAAGCTAGTTAATTGGCAGAGTAGTTCAACATGTCCATATACAGAGTTCTAGATACATAGCACATGAATCCAACGTGTCCTTATACTGAAAGCTAGCTACATGGTATAGTAGTCCAACATGTCCATATACAGAGTACTAGCTAAATGGCAGATGAGTCCAACATGTCCATAAATTGAGAGTTAATTACATGGCAGATGAGTCCAACAAGTATATGTAAGGAGGACTAACTACAAGGCAGATGTGTCCAACATGTTCATACACATAGAGCATGCTACATTGCTGATGTGTCCAACATGTGCATATACAGAGAGCTAGCTACATGGCAGACAAGTCCATTATGTTCATATACAGAGAATGACGTATATGGCAGATCAGTCCAACATTTCTCTGCACAGAGACGTAGCTAAATGCCAGAGAAGTTCGACATTTCGATATACAGAGATCTAGCTACATGGGAGATGAGTCCAATGTGTCCATATACTGAGAGCTAGCTACATGGCAGAGTAGTCCAACATGTCCATATATAGAATATTAGCAAATAGCAGATGAATCCAACCTGTCCATATACTGAGAGTTAGCTACATTGCAGATGAGTTCAACATGTCCATATACTGAGAGTTAGCTACATTGCAGATGAGTTCAATATGTCCATATACTGAGATTTAGCCACATGGCAGATGAGTCCAACATGTGTATATAATGGACTAGCTACAAGGTAGATTAGTCCAACATGTTCATCCAAAGAGAGATGGCTACATGGCTGAAGAGTCCAACATATCCATATACAGAGAGCTAGCTACATGGATGACAAGTCCAAATGTTCATATACAGGGAGCTACCTACATGGCAGATCAGTCCAACATATCCATGCACTGAGAGCTAGCTACATGACCGATGAGTCCAAAATGTCCATATACAGAGAGCTAGTTACATAGTAGATGAGCCCAACCTGTCCATATACTGAGAGTTAGCTACTTGGCAGATGAGTCCAACATGTGTATTTATAGAGGACTAGCTACAAGGCAGATGATTCCAACATGTTCATACAGAGAGAGCTGGCTACATGGTTGATGAGTCCAACGTGTCCATATATTCAGAGTTAGCTACATGGCAGATGAGTCCAACATGTGAATACACAGAGCACTAGCTACAAGGCAGAAGAATCCAATATGTTCATACACAGAGAGCTGGCTACATGGCTGATGAGTCCAACTTGTCCAACCCATGCACAGAGAGGTAGTTACATGTCAGATGAGTCCAAAATGTCCATATACAGAGAGATAGATAAATGGCAGAGTAGTGCAAATTTCTATATACAAATTTCTAGATACATGGCAAATGAGTCCAAAGTGCCCATATATTGACAGCTGGCTACATGGCACAGTAGTTCAACATGTCCATATATAGAATATTAGCTACATGGCAGATGAGTCCAAACTGTCCATATACTGAGGGTTAGCTACATGGCAGATGAGACCAAGATGTATATATTAAGTGGGCTAGGTACAGGGCAGATGAGTCAAACATATTCATACAGAGAGAGCTGGCTACATGGCTGATGAGTCCAACATGTCCATATACAGACAGCTAGATACATGGCAGACAAATCCAATATGTTATATACAGAGAGCTACCTACATGGCAGATCAGTCCAACATATCCATGCTCAGAGAGCTAGCTACATGGCAGATGAGACCAAAATATCCATATATAGAAAGCTAGCTACATAGCAGAGTAGTGCAAAATTTCCATATACAAATGTCTAGCTACATGGCAGATGAGTCCAACATGTCCATATAGAGAATGTTAGCAAATGGCAGATGAGTCCAACCTGTCCATATAATGAGAGTTAGATACATGGTATATTAGTACAACATGTCCAAATACTGGGAGTTAGCTACATTGCAGATGAGTTCAACATGTCCATATACTGAGGGTTGGCACCATGGCAGAGTAGTCCAATATGTCCATATGCAGAGTACTGGCTACATGACAGATGAGTTCAACATGTTTATATATAGAGGCCTGGTGAAAAGTCAGATGGATCCACCGTGTTCATACCGAGAGAGCTGGCTACATCGTTGATGTTTCCAACATGTCCATATACAGAGAGCTAGCTGTATATGACTGACAAGTCTAATATGTTTATATAAAGAGAGCTACCTGCATGGCAGATCTGTCCAACATATCCATGCACAGAGAGCTAGCTACATAGCAGATAAGTCCAAAATGTCCATATATAGAGAGCTTACAATGTGGCAGAGTAGTACAATATTTCCATATACGGAGTTCTAACCCATGGCAAATGAGTCCAATGTGTCCATATACAGAGACCTAGCTAAATGGCAGAGTAGTCCAAGATGTCCATATACAGAGTATTAGCTGTATGTCAGATGAGTCCAACATGTCCATATACTGAGATTTAGGAACATGTTAAATGAGTTCAACATGTATATATATAAAGGACTAGCTAAAAGGCAGATGAGTCCAAGATGTTCATACAAAGTGAAATGGCTACATGGCTGATGAGTCAAACATGTCCACGCACAAATAGCTAGATACATGAAAGACAATTCCAATATGCTCATATACAGGGAGCTACCAACATGACAGGTCAGCACAACATATCCAAGTTCAGAGAGCTAGCTACATGGCCAATGAGTCCAAAGTGTCCATATACAGAGAGCTAGTTACATGTGTACATGGCAGACAAGTCCAATATGTTCATATACAGAGACCTACCTACATGGCAGATGAGTCCAAGATACCCATGCACAGAGAGCTGTTTACATGACAGATGAATCCAAAATGTCCATATACAGAGAGATAGATACATGGTAGAGTAGTGCATCATTTCTATATACATATTTCTAGATACATGGCACATGTGTCCAAAGTGCCCATATACTGAGAGCTAGCTACATGGCAGATTAGTTCAACATATCTATATATAGAGGACTAGCTAAAAGGCAGATGAGTCCAACATGTTCCTACAGAGAGAGATGGCTACATGGCTGATGAGTCCAACATGACCATGTACAGTTAGCTAGATACATGAAAGACAATTCCAATATGCTCATATACAGGTAGCTACCTACATGGCAGGTCAGTCCAACATATCTGTGCACTGAGAGCTAGTTACTTGGCCAATGAGTCCAAAATATCCATATACAGATAGCTAGCTACATGACAGAGTAGGGCAACATTTCCATATGCAGAGTACTACCTACATGGCAGATGAGTCCAACATGTCCATATACTGAGAGTTAGCTACATGAGGGAAGAGTCCAACATGTGAATATATAGAGGACTAGCGACAAGGCAGATGAGTCCAACATGTTCATACAGAGAGAGCTAGCTACATGGAAGATGAGTGCAAAAGATCCATATACAGAGAGGTAGCTACATGGCGGAGTAGTGCAACATTTACATTTACAGAGTTCTAGCTACATGGCAGATGAGTCCAACATTTCCATATACTGAGAACAAGCTACATGTCAGAGTAGTCCAACATGTCCATATAGGGAGTACAA
>NW_006408926.1:401119-407693 GCF_000296735.1 Chrysochloris asiatica
CAGGTGTATATGTAAAGAACTACCTGCAAGGAAGATGAGTCCAACAAGTTTATACAGAAAGAGCTGGCTATATGGCTGATGAGTTCAACATGTCCATATACTGAGAGCAAGCTCCATGCCAGACAAGACAAATGTGTTCAAATACAGAGAGTTAATTACATGGCTGATTAGTCCAACCTATCCATGCACAGTAAGCTAGCTACATGGCAGATGAGTGCAAAATGTCCATATAGAGAGAGCTAGCTACATGGCAGAGTAGTGGACCATTTCCATATACAGAGTTCAAGCTATATGGCAGAAGAGTTCAACGTGTCCATATACAGAGAGCTAGCTACATGGCAGACAAGTCCAAAATGTCTATGTACAGAGAGCTATCTACATGGCAGCTGATTCCAAGGTGTCCATGTACAGAGAGCTAGCTACATGGCAGAGTAGTGCAACATTTCCATATACAGAGTTCTAGCTACATATCAGGTGAGTCAAACGTGTCCATATACTGAGATCTAGCTACATGCCTGAGTTGTACAACATGTCCTTATACAGAGTACTAGCTACATGGTAGATCAGTCCAACATGTCCTTATAATGAGAGTTAGCTACCTGGCAGATAAGTCCAACATGTATATATATAGAGTAATAGCTAAAAGGGAGATGAGTCCAACATGTTCATACAGAGAGAGTTGGCTACATGGCTGATGAGTCCAACATGGCCATATTCAGAGACCTAGCTACATGGCAGATTAGCTAGTGACAGCTAGCTAAATGACAGAGCCCTCCAACATGTCCACAAACAGAGTACTTGCTTCATGGCAGATAAGTCCAACATGTCCATATAATTAAAGTTAGCTACGTTGCAGATGAATCCAACATATGTATATAGAGAGGACTTGCTGCAAGACAGATGAATCCAACATGTTTATACACAGAGAGCTGGCTACATGGCTGTTGAGTCCAACATGTCCATATACTGAGAGCTAGCTACATGGCAGACAAGCCCAATATGTTCCTATACAGAGAGCTACCTATATGGGAAATCAGTCCAAAATATCTATTCAGAGAGAGCTAGCTACATGACAGAACAGACCAAAATGTCCGTATACAGAGACCTAGCTACATGGCAGAGTAATGCAACATTTCCATATTCAGAGTTCTAGCTACATGGCAGATAAGTCCTAGGTGTCCATATACTGGAGCTAGCAACATGGCAGATGATTCCAACGTGTCCATATAGTGACAGCTAGCTACATGGCAGAGTAGTTCAGCATGGCCTTATACAGAGTATTAGCTACATGGCAGATGAGTACAATATGTCCATATACTGACAGCTAGCTACATGGCAGATGAGTCAAACATGTGAATATTTAGAGGGATAGCTACAAGGCAGATAAGTCCAACATGTTCATACACATAGAGCTGGCTACATGGCTGATGGGTCAAACATGTCCATATTCAGAGAGCTAACTACATGGCAGAAAAGTCCAAAATGTCCTTATACATTGAGCTAGTTACATGGCAGACATTTCCAACGTGTCCATATACTGACAGATAGCTACATGGCAGAGTCGTCCCAAATTCCATATACAAAGTACTAGCTACATGGTAGATGAGTCCAACATGTCAATATACTGAGAGTTAGCTACATGGCAGAAGTGTTGACGATGTATATATATATAGAGGACTACCTACAAGGCAGATGAGTCCAACAAGTTCATACAGAGAGAGCTTGGTTACATGGCTGATGAGTTCAACATGTCCATATACTGAGAGATAGCTACATGGCAGACAAGTCCAATATATTCAAATACAGAGAGTTACCTACATGGCAGATAAGTCGAACATATCATGCACTGTGAGCTAGCTACATGGCAGTTGAGTGCAAAATGTCAATATAGAGACAGCGAGCTACATGGCAGAAAAGTATAACATTTCCATATACAGATTTCTATCTATATGGTAGATGAATCCAACATATCCATATACAGAGAGGTATCTACATGGCACATGATTCCAACGTGGCATATACTGACAGCTAGCTGCCTGGCAGAGTCGTCCTACATTTCCATATACAGAGTACTATCTACATGGCAGATGAGTCCAACGTGTCCATATACTGAGAGTTTGCTACATGGCAGATGACTCCATCATGTGCAAATATAGAGGACTACCTACAAGGAATATGAGTCCAACATGTTCATACAGAGAGAGATGGCTACATGGCTGGTGAATCCAACATGTCCTTATACAGAGAGCTATCTATATTACAGACAAGTCCAATATGTTCATATACATAGAGAAACCTCTATGTCCAATTATTCTAACATATCCATGCACAGAGTTAGCTACATGTCAGATGAGTCCAAAATGTCCATATACAGAGAGCTAGCTATATGGCAGAGTAGTGCAACATTTCCATATACAGAGTTCTAGCTACTTGGCAGGTGAGTCAAATGTGTCTATATATTGAGATCCAGCTACATGGCAGAGTAGTTCAACATTTCCATGTACAGAGAACTAGCTACACTGCAGATAAGCCAACATGTCTATATACTGAGAGTTTGAAATATGGCAGATTAATCCAATATGTGTATATACAGAAGAATAGATACAAGGCAGATGAGTTCGATATTTTCACACAGAGAGAGCTGGCTATATGGTTGATGAGTCCAACATGTCCATATACAGAGAGTTAGCTAAATGGCAGAGTAGTGCAACATTTCCATATACAGAGTTCTAGTTACATGGCAGATGAGTCCAATGTGTCCATATTCCAACATGTCCATATACAGAGTACTTGCTATATGGCAGATGGGACCAACATGTGTATATTTACAGGACTAGCGCCAAAACAGATTAGCCCAACATGTTGATACAGAGAGAGCTGGATACACGGCTGATGAGTCCAACATGTGTATTTACAAAGAGCTAGTTACATGACAGAGTCGTGCACTATTTCCATAAACACATTTATAGCTACATGGCAGATGAGTCCAACATGTCCATATACTGAGAGTTAGCTACATGGCAGATGAGTTCAACATGTCCATATACTTAGACTTTGCTACATGGTAGATGAGTCCATTATGTGTGTATATAGAGGACTGGCTACAAGGGAGATGAGTCCAACATGTTTATACAGAGAGAGGTGGTTACATGTCTAATGAGTAGAACATGTCAATATACAGACAGCTAGCTACATAGCAGGCAAGTGGAATATTTTCATATACTGAGAGCTAGCTACATAGCAAACAAGTCCAGTATATTCATAAACAGAGAGCTACCTACATAGCAGATATGCCCAGCATATCCATGCACAGAGAGCTAGCTAAATGTCAGTCGAGTCCAAAATATCCATATACAGAGAGCTAGCTACATGGCAGATGAGTCCAACATGTCCATATACTGAGACTTCGCTACATCACAGACGACTCCAACATGTGAATATTTAGAGAGCTATAGAGAGCTAGGTACATTACAAAGTAGTTCATCATTTCCATATACAGAGCTCTAGCTACATGCCAGATGAGTCCAACGTGCCCATATAGTGAGAGCTAGCTACATGAAAGAGTATTCCAACAGGTTCATTTACAGAGTACTAACAACATGGCAGATGAATCCAACATGTCCCTATACTGAGAAATAGCTACATGCAGATGAGTCCAACATGTGTGTATAAAGAGGACTAGCTACAAGGTCGATGAGTGCAACATGTTCATAGAGAAATAGTTGGCCACATGCTGATGAGTCCAACATGTCCATGTACAAAGAGCTAGCTACATGGAAGACAACTCCAAAATGTTCTTATACAGAGAGATACCTACAAGGCAGACCAGTCCAACTTATCCATGTACAGAGAGCTAGCTACATGGCAGACGAGTCCAAAGTGTCCATATACAGAGTGCTAACTACATGGCAGAGTAGTGCTACATTTCCATATACAGAGTTCTAGCACATTGGCAGATGAGTTCAACATGTCAATATACTGCGAGTTAGCTACATGGCAGATAAGTCCAACATATCCATATACTTATAGTTGTCTACTTGGCAGATGAGTCCAACATGTGTATATAAAGAGGACTAGCTACAAGGCAGATGAGTCCAACATGTTCATAAGATGGATCTGGATACTTGGCTGATGTGTCCCACATGTCCATATACATAGAGCTAGCTCCATGACAGTCAAGTGCAATATGTTTATATAGAGAAAGCTACCTACAAGGCTGATCAGTCAAACATATACATGCAGAGAAAGCTAGCTACATGGCAGACGAGTCTAAAATGTCCAGATACAGAGGGGTAGCTACATGGAAGACTAGTGAAACATTTCTATATAGAGAGAGCTAGCTACATGAAAGACAAGTTCATTATGTTCATATACAGAGAGGTACCTTCAAGGAAGATCAGTACAACATATCCTTTCACATAGAGCTAGCTACATGGCAGGGTAGTGCAACGTTTCCATATACAGAGTTCTAGCTATATGGTATATGAGTCCAACATGTCCATGTACTGAGTTAGCTACATAACAGATGAGTCCAACATGTCTATATACTTAGAATTATCTACATGCAGATGAGTCCAACATGCCCATATACAGAGTACTAGCTACATGGCAGATGAGTCAAACATGATCATATACTGAGAGTTAGCTTCATGGAAGATGAGTCCAACATGTGTATATTTAGATAGCTACAAGGTAGATAAGTTCAACATGTTCATATGCAGAGAGTTGGCTACATGGCAGACAAGTCCAGTATGTTCATATACAGTGAGATACTGACATCGCAGATCAGTCCAACATATTCATGCACAGAGAGGTAGCTAAATGTTTGATGAGTCCAAAATGTCCATATACAGAGAGTTAGCTAAAAGGCAGAGTATTGCAACATTTCCATATACAGAGTTCTAGCTACATGGCAGATGAGTCCAACATGTGTATATTTAGAAGGTTAGCTACAAGACAGATGAGCCCATCTTGTTCATACAGAGAGAGCAGTCTACATAGCTGATAAGACCAACTTGTCCGTATACTGAGAACTAGCTACATGGCAGACAATCCAATATGCTCATATACAGAGAGCTTCCTACATCACAGATCAGTCCAACTTATCTATGCACAGAGAGCTAGCTACATGGCAGATGAGTACAAAATGTCCATATACAGAGAGCTAGCTACATGGCAGAGAAGTGCAACATTTCCATATACAGCGTTCTAGCTACATGGAATATGAGTCCAATATGTCCATATATTGAGAGTTAGCTACATGGCAGATGAGTCCAACGTGTCCATATACTTAGAGTTATCTATGCAGATATGTCCAACATGTCCATATACTGAGAGTTAGCTACAAGGCAGATGAGTCCAACATGTGTATATTTAGATGGCTAGCTACAAGGCAGATGAGTCCAACATGTTCATATACTGAGAGCTAGCTACATGGCAGAGAACTCCAATATGTTCATATACAGAAAGCTACCGACATAGCAGATCAGTCCAACATATTCATGCTACATGATAGAGGAGTCCAAAATGTTCATATACAGAGTGTTAGCTAAAAGGCAGTGTAGTGCAACATTTCCATATACAGAGTTCTAGCTACATGGCAGATGAGTCCAACGTGTCCATATACTGAGAGCTATCTACATGGCCAACTAGTCCAACGTCTCCATATATAGAGTACATGGCAGATGACTCCAACATGTGTATATTTAGTTTGCTAGCTACAAGGCAGATGAGTCTAACATGTTCATTCACAGAGAGCTACCTACATGGCTGATGAGTCAACATGTCCATATACTGAGAATTAGCTACATGGCAGACAAGTCCAATATGTTCATATACAGAGAGCTACCTACATGGCAGATCAGTCCAACACATCTTTTCAATGAGAGCTAGCTACATGGCAGACGAGTCCAAATGGCCATATACAGAGAGCTATCTGCATGACAAAGTAGTGCAACATTTCCATATACAGAGTTCTAGCTTCATGGCAGGTGAGTCCAACGTGTCCATATACCGAGAGCTAGCTACATGGCAGTGCAGTCCAACAAGTCAATATAGAGAGTACTAGCAACATGGCAGATGAGTCCAACATGTCCATATACTGAGAGTTAACTACATGTCAGATCATTCCAACATTTTTATATTTAGAGGGCTAGTAACAAGGCAGCTGAGTCCAATAAGTTCATACACAGAGAGCAGGATACATGACTGATGAGTCCTACATGTCCATATACTGACAACTAGCTACATGGCAGAGAATCCCAATATGTTAATAAACAGAGAACTAGGTACATGGCAAACTATTCCATATTCTGAGAGCTAGGTACATGGCAGAGTAGTCCAACATGTCCATATAAAGAGTACTAGTTACATTTCAGATGAGTTCAACATGTCCATATACTGCGGTTAGCTTCATGGCAGATAAGTCCAACATGTGCATATATAGAGGCCTAGCTACAAGGCAGATGAGTCCAACATATTTATACAGAGAGAGCTGGCTACATGGCTGATGAGTCCAACATGTCCATATACAGAGAGCTAGCTACATGGCAGACAAGTCCAATATGTTCACATA
>NW_006408926.1:416893-419146 GCF_000296735.1 Chrysochloris asiatica
CTCATCTGTCATGTAGCTAACTCTCAGTATATGGACATGTTCGATTCATCTGCCATGTAGCTAATACCCTGTATATGAACTTGTTGGACTACTGTGGCTTGCAGGTAGCTCTCAGTATATGGACACATTGGACTCATCTGCCATGTAGCTAGAACTCTGTATATGGAAACGTTGCACTACTCTGCCATGTATCTATCTCTCTGTTTATGGACATTGTGGATTCGTCTGCCATATAGCTAATTCTCTGTGCATGGATAAGTTGGACTGATCTGCATGTAGGTAGCTCTCTGTGTATGAACATACTTGACTTCTCTGCCATGAAGCTAGCTATCTGTATGTGGACATTTTGGACTCACCTGCCATGTAGCTAGCTTTCTGTGAATGGATATGATGACCTGATCTGCCATGTAGGTGGCTCTCTGTATATGAACATATTGCACTTGTCTGTCATGTATCTACCTCTCTGTGCATGGATATGTTGGTGTGATCTGCCATCTAGTTTGAACTCTGTATATGAACGTATTGGACTTGTCTTCCATGTAGGTAGCTCTCAGTATAAGGACATGTGGGACTTATAAGCCATGTAGCCAGCTTTCTCTGTATGAATATGTTCGACTAATGTGCCTTGTAGCTAGCCTGTAAATATACACATGTTGGACTCATCTGTCATGTAGCGAGAATTCTGTATCTGGACATGTTGCATTACTCTATCATGTAGCTATTCCTCTGTATATGGACGTTTTGGTCTCGTCTGCATGTAGGTAGCTCTCTGTGCATGGATATCTTGGACTGATCTGCCATGTAGGTAGCTGTCTGCATACGAACATATTGGACTTCTCTGCCATGTAGCTAGGTCTCATTATATTGACATGTTGGACTCCTCAGCCATGTAGCCAGCTCTCTCTATATGAATATGTTGGATTTACCTACCTAACAGCTAGTCCTCTTTATATACATGTTGGACTCATCTGGCATGTAGCCAGCTCTCAGTGTATGAATATGTTTGAATCATCTGCCTTGTAGCTTGCCCTATATATATACAAATGTTAGACTCATCTGCCAAGTAGATAACTCTCAGTATATGGACACGTTTGACTCATCTGCCATGTAGCTAGAAATCTGTATAAGGAAATTTTGCACTACTCTGACATTTAGCTAACTCTCAGTATATGAACATGTTGGATTCATCTGCCATGTAGCTAGTACTCTTTATATGGACATGTTGGACTACTCAGCCATGTAACTAGCTCTCAGTATATGAACACGTTGGTCTCATCTGTCATATAGGTAGGTCTCTGTATATGGAAACGTTGCACTATGCTGTCATGTAGCTAGCTCTCTGTATATAGATATCTTGGACTGATCTGCCATGTTGGTAGCTCTCTACATATGAACATACTCGAATTGTCTACCAAGTAGCTAGCTCTAAGTATATGAACATGTTGTTCTCATAAGCCATGTATCCAGATCTGTCTGTATGTATATGTTCAACTCATCTGCCTTTTAGCTAGCCTTCTAAATATACACATGTTGGACTCGTCTGCCATGTAGCTAACTCTCAATATATGGACATGTTGGACTCAACTTAATTGTTGCTAGTCCTCTATATATACATGTTAGACTCCTCTGCCTTGTAGCTAACTCTCAGTATATGTACATGTTGGACTCATCTGCCATGTAGATAACTCTGAGTATATGGACACGTTCACTCATTTGCCATGTAGCTGGCTCTCTGTATATGGACATGTTGGACTCATCTGCCATGTATCTAGAACTCTGTACATGGAAATGTTGCAATACTCTGTCATGTATCTAGCTCTCTGTATATGGACATTATCGACTCGTCAGTCATGTCACTAGTTCTCTGTGCATAGATATGCTTGAGTGATCTGCCATGTATGTGGCTCTTTGTATATGAACATATGGGATATGTCTGCCATGTGGATAGCTCTCCGTATAAGGACATGTAGGACTCATCAGCCATGTAGCCAGCTCTCTCTGTATGAACATGTTGGACTCATCTGCCTTGTAGATAGTCCTCTATCTAACCTGTTGAATTCATCTGAAAGGTAGCTAACTCTCAGCATATGGACATGTTGGATTCATCTGCATGTAGTTAGTACTCTGTATATGGAAATGTTGGACTACTCTGCCATTTAGCTAACTCTCAGTATAAGGACATGTTGGATTTATCTGCCATGTAGCTAGTACTCTGTATATGGACATGTTGGACTACGCTGCCATGTAGCTAGC
>NW_006408926.1:420016-427272 GCF_000296735.1 Chrysochloris asiatica
GACTCATTTGCCGTGTAGGTGGCTCTCCGTTTATGGACATGTTGGACTCATTTGCCGTGTAGGTGGCTCTCCGTTTATGGACATGTTGGACTCATCTGTCATGAAGATAGAACTCTTTATATGGAAATGTTGCAATACTCTGTTATGTATCTAACTCTCTGTATATATGGACATTATCGACTCGTCTACCATGATGCTAGCTCTCTGTGCATGGATATGCTTGATTGGTTTGCCATGTAGGTAGCTCTCTGTATATGAACATATGGGACATGTCTGCCATGTATCTAGCTTTCTGTATATTTACCTGTTGGACTCATCTGCCATGTAGCTAGCTCTCAGTATATGGACATCTTGGACTCATCTTCATGTAGCTAGTACTCTGTATATGGACATATTGGAATACTCTGCCATGTAGGTAACTCTCAGTATAAGGACACGTTGAACTCATCTGTCATGTAGCTAGTGCTCTGTATATGGATATGTTGAAATACTCTGCCATATAGCTAGTTCTCAGTGTATGGACACATTGGTCTCATCAGCCATGTAGATAGAACCCTGTATGTGGAAATGTTGCACTACTCTACCATGTCGCTAAGTCTCTGTATATGGACATTTTGGACTAGTCTGCCATGTAACTATCTCTCTGTGCATGGATAAGTTTGACTGACCTAAATGTAGGCAACTTTCTTTATATGAACATATTTGACTTGTCTGCCATGAAGCCAGCTATCTGTATACAGACATTTTGTACTCGTCTGCCATGTAGCTAGCTTTCCCTGCATGGATATGTTTAACTGATATGCCATGTATGTAGCTCTCTGTATATGAACACATTGTAATCTTCTGCCATGTAGCTACCTCTTTGAGCATGGATATATTGGTGTGATCTGCCATGTAGTTTGAACTCTGTATATGAACATATTGGACTTGTCTGCCATGTAGGTGTAGCCAGTTTTCTCTGTATGAATATGTACGAGTAATCTGCCTTGTAGCTAGCCCTGTAAATATACACATGTTTGACTCATCTGTCATGTAGCTAACTCTCAGTATATGGACAAGTTCGATTCATCTGCCATGTAGCTAGTACATTGTATATGGTCATGTTAGCTCTCAGCATATGGACATGTTGGACTCATCTGTCATGTAGCTAGAAATCCGTATCTGCAAATGTTGCACTACTCTGTCATGTAGCTAGTTCTCTATATATGGATGTTTTGGACTCGTATACCATGTAGCTAGGTCTCTGTGCATGGATATGTTGGACTGATTTTCCATGTAGGTAGCTCTCTGCATATGAACATATTGGAATTGTTTACGAAGTAGCTAGCTCCCAGTATATGGATATGTTGGATTCAGTAGCCATGTATCCAGCTCTCTCTGTATGAATATGTTCTACTCATCTGACTTGTAGCTAGCCCTCTAAATATACACATGTTGGACTCATCTGGCATGTAGCTAATTCTCAGTACATGGACATGTTGGACTCATCTGCCATGTAGCTAACCCTCAGTATATGGTGACGTTGTACTCATCTGTCATGTAGGTGGCTCTCATATATGGACACGTTGGAATCATCTGCCATGTAGCTAAAACTCTGTATATGGGAATGTTGCAATACTCTGTCATGTATCTAGCTCTCTGTATATGGACATTATCGACTTGTCTTCCATGTAGCTAGCTCTCTGCGCATAGATATGCTTGAGTGATCTGCCATTTAGGTAGCTCTCTGTATAAGAACATATGGGACATGTCTGCCAAGTAGCTAGCTCTATGTGTATGTATATGTTGGACTCATCAGTCATGTATCCAGCTCTCTTTGTATGAATATGTTGGACTCATCTGCCTTGTAGCTAGTTTTCTATATATACATGTTGGATTCATCTGCCATGTAGCTAACTCTCAGTATATGGACATTTTGGAATCATCTTCCATGCAGTTAGTACACTATATATGGATATTTTGGACTCTTCTGCCATGTAACTAGTTCTGAGTACATGTATATATATGTTGGACTGATCTAACATGTAGGTAGCTCTCTGTATATGAACATATTGGACTTGTCTGCCTTATAAATAGCTGTCAGTATATGAACATGTAGGACTCATCAGCCATGTAGCCAGCTCTGTCTATATGAATATGTTTGGCTCATTTGCCTTGTAGTTACCCTATAAATATACACATGTTGGACTCACCTGCGATGTAGCTCATTCTCAGTATATGGAAAAGTTGGACTCATCTGCCATGTAGCTAGTACTATGTATATCGAAATGTTGGACTACTCTGCCATGTAGCTGGCTCCCAGTATATGAACACGTTGGATTCATCTGCCTTGTAGCTACAACTCTGTATATGGAAATGTTGCACTGCTCTGTCAAGTAGCTAACTATCTGTATATGGACATTTTGGACTCGTCTGAAAGGAGCTCTGGTAGCGTAGTGGTTACGAATTGGGCTGTGAACCACAAGGTCAGCAGTTCGAAACTACCAGCATTCCCGGGGAGAAAGATGAGACTTTTTGCTCCCATAAAGATTTAAAGCCTTGGAAACCCTTGCAGGGTCGCTATGAGTCGGAAACGACTCCACGGCATGTAACAACAACAACAACAAGCCATGTAGCTAGCTTTCTGTACATGGATATGATGGACTGATCTGTCATGTAGGTAGCTCTCTGAATATGAACATATTGAGCTTGACTGCCATGTAGCTAGCTCTCTGTATATGAACATGTTGGACTCATCAGCCATATAGCCAGCTCTCTCTGTATGAATATGTTCGACTTATCTGTCTTGTAGCTGGCCCTCAAAACATACACGTGTTGTACTCATCTGTCATGTAGCTAAGTCTCAGTATATGGACACGTTGGTCTCATCTGCCATGTAGCTAGAGCTCTGTATATGGAAATGTTGCACTACTCTGCCATGTAGCTAACTCTCTGTATATGAATATCTTGGACTGATCTGCCATGTAGGTAACTCTCTGCATATGAACTTATTGGAATTGACTACCAAGTAGCTAACTCTCAGTACATGGACATGTTGGACTCATCAGCCATGTATCCAGCTCTCTCAATATGAATATGTTTGACTCATCTGCTTTGTAACTATCCCTCTAAATATACACATGTTGGACTTATCAGCCATGTAGCTACCTCTCAGTATATGGACATGTTGGACTCATCTGCCTAGTAGCTTGCTCTCTATATATACATGTTGGACTCATCTGCCATGTAGCTAACTCTCAGTTTATAGATACGTTGGACTCATCTGCCATGTAGCTGGCTCTCAGTATATGGACACATTCGACTCATCTACCATGTAGCTAAAACTCCTTATATGGAAATGTTGTAATACTCTGTCATGTGTCTAGCTCTTTGTATATAGACATTATCGAATCATCTGCCATGTATCTAGCTCTCTGTGCATAGATATGCTTGAGTGATCTGGCATGTAGATAGCTCTCTGTATATGAACATTTCGGACATGTCTGCCATGTAGTTAACTTTCTGTATATGGACATTTTGTACTCATAAGCCATGTAGCCAGCTCTCTCTGTATGAACATGTTGGACTTATCTACCTTGTAGCTAGCCCTTTAAATATACACATGTTGGACTCATCTGCCATGTAGCTAACTCTCAGTATATGTACATGTTGGACTCATCTGCCATGTAGCTAGTACTCTGTATATGGTCATGTTATACTCTTCTGCCATGTACCTAGCTCTCAGTACATGGACATGTTGCACTAGCCTGCCGTGTAGCTAGCTCTCTGTATATGGACACTTTGGACTCGTCTGCCATGTAGCTAGCTCTATATGAAAGGATATGTTGTACTGATCTTCCTTGAAGGTACCACTCTGTATATGAACATATTGGACTTGTCTTTCATGTAGCTATCTCTCTGTATATGGTCATGTTGGACTCATATGCCATGTAGCTAGAACTCTGTATATCGAAATGTTTCACAGGTCTGCCATGTATCTACCTCTCTGTACCTGGACATTTTAGACATTGCACTACTCTGCCATGTATCTAGCTCTCTGTATATGGACATTTTGGACTCTGTGCATGGATAATTTGGGCATATCTGCCATGCAGGTAGCTCTCTGTTTATGAACATATTGGACTTGTTTGCCATGTAGCTAGCTCTCAGTATATGAACATATTCCATTTGTCTGCTATAAGTAGCTCTCTGTATATAGATATGTGCTACTCATTAGACATGTAACCAGCTCTCTCTGTATGAACATGTTGGACTCATCTGCCTTGTAGCCAGTCCTCTATATATCCACATATTGGACTCATCTGCCATGTAGCTAAATCTAAGTATATGGACGTGTTGAACTCATCTGCCATGTAGCTAACTCTCAGTATACGGACATGTGGGTCTCATCTGGCATGTAGCTAGAAATGTGTTTATGGAAATATTGCACGGCTCTTTCATGTAACTAGCTCTCTGTAAATGGACATTTTGTATTCGTTTGCCATGTAGCTGGCTCTCTGTGAATGGATATTTTGGACTAATATGCCAGGTAGTGAGTTCTCTGTATATGAACATATTGGAATTTTCTGTTATGCAACTAGCTCTCTATAGATGGACATGTGGCAATCATCAGCCATGTAATCAGCACACTCTATATGAACATGCTAAACTCATTTGTCTTGTAGCTACTCCTCTATATATACACATGTTGGACTCCTCTGTCATATAGATAGCTTTCTGTGTGTTGGTATGTTGGATTGATCTGCTATGTAGGTAGCTCACTGTATATGAACATATTGGACATCTCTGCCATGTAGCTCGCTCTCTGTATATAGACATGTTAGATTCATCAGCCATGTATCCAGCTCTCTCTGTATCAACATGTTGGACTAATCTGTTTTGTACCTAGTTCTCTAAATATACATATGTTGGTCTCATCTGCCATACAGTCAGTACTCTGTATATGGACATATTGGACTACTCTGATATGTAGCTACCTCTCAGTATAAGGACACATTGGACTCATCTGCCATGTAACTAGATCTCTGTATATGGAAAAGAGCACTACTCGGCCATTTAGCTAACACTCTGTATATGGCTATGTTGGTCTCATCAGCCATATAGCCAGCTCTCTCTGTGTGAAATTATTGGACTCATCTGCCTTGTTGCTAGTCTTCTACACACACACATGTTGGATTCACCTGCCATAAAATTAATTCTCAATATATGGACATGTTGGCTCATCTACCGTGTAACTAGTTCTCTGTTCATGGAAATGTTGGATTACTCTGCCATGTTGCTGGATCTCAATATATAGACACGTTTGACTCACTTGCCAAGTAGCTAGAACTCTGTATATGGAAATGATGCAATACTCTGCCATGTAGCTAGCTCTCTGTATATGGACATTTTGGACTCATCTGACATGTAGCTAACTCTGTGCAAGGATATGTTGGACTGATCGGACATATAGGTATCTCTCTGTATATGAACATATTGGACTTGTCTGCCATATAGATAGTGCTCTGTATATGGACATGTTGGATTCACCAGCCATGTAGCCAGCTCTCTCTGCATGAATATGTTGGACTCATCTGCCTTGTAGGTAGTTCTCTATATACACACATGATGGACTCATCTGCCATGTAGCTAACTCTTCATTGTATGGACACGTTGGACTCATCTGCCATGTAGCTAGTACTCTGTATATGGAAATGTTGGACGACTCTGCCAGGCAGCTAGCTGTCAGTATATGCCCACGTTGGAATCATGTGCCATTTTGCTAGTACTCTGTATATGGATATTTTGGACTTGTCTGCCATGTAGCTAGCTCTCTGTATATGGATACGTTGGATTCATCTACCATATAGATAGAAGTCTGTATATGGAAATGTTGTACTACTTTGCCATGTAGCTAGCTCTGTCTATATTGACATTTTGCACTCGTCTACCATGTAGCTAGCTCACTGTGCATGATATGTTCGACTTATCTGCCAAGTAGGTAGCTCTCTGTATTTGAATATATTGGACTTGTCTACCATGTAGCTATCTCTCAGTATATGGACATGTTGAACTCATCAGCCATGTAGCCAGCTCTCTCTGTCTGAACTTGTTGGACTCATCTGCCTTGTAGGTAGTCCTCTATATACACACATCATCAACTCTTCTGCCATGTAGCTAACTCTCGGTATAAGGACATGTTGGACTCATCTACCATGTAGCTAGTACTTTGTACATGGAATTTGGGACGACTCTGCCATGTAGCTATCTGTCAGTATACGGACACATTGGAATCATCTGCCATGTATCAAGCTCTCTGTATAAGGACATTTTGAACTTGTCTGCCATGTAGCTAATACTCTGTATAAGGCCATTTTGATCTACTCTACCATGTAGCTAGTTGTCACTATATGGACATGTTGGAATCATCTGCCATGTTGCTATCTCTCAGTATATGGACACCAAGGACTCATCTACCGTGTAGCTAGATCTCTGAATAGGGAAATGTTGCATTACTCTGCCATGTAGGTAGGTCTCTGTATATGGACATTTTGGACTGTTCTGTCATGTAGCTAGCTCTCCCTGCATGGATATGTTGGACTGATCTGCCATATAGGTAGCTCACTGCATAGCAACACATTGGACTTGTCTGTCATGTAGCTAGCTCTCAGTATATGGACATGTTGGACTCATCAGCCATGTAGCTAGCTCTCAGTGTATGAACATGTTGGACTCATCAGTCTTGTAACAAGTTTTCTATATATACACATGTTGGACTCATCTGCAATGTAGCTAACTCTAAGTATCTGGACATGTTGGACTCATCTGCCATGAAGCTAGTACTCTGTATGTGGACATGTTTGACGACTCTGCCATGTAGCTAGCTGTCAGTACAAGGACACGTTGAAGTCATCTGCTATGTAGCTAGCTCTCTGTATATGGACATTTTGGACTTGTCTGACATGTAGGTAGCTATTTGTATATGGACATGTTGGACTCATCAGCCATGTAGCAAACTCTCTCTCTCTATGAACATGTTGGACTCATCTGCCTTGTAGCTAGTCCACTATATATGCACATGTTGGACTCATCTGCCAGGTAGCTAACTCTCATTATAAGGACATGGTGGACTCATTTACCATGTAGCTAGTACTCTGTATAAGGACATGTTGGACAACTCAGGCATGTAGTTAGATCTCTGTATATGGACACATTTGACTCACCTGTTATGTAGCTAGAACTCTGTATATGGAAATGTTGCACTACTCTGCCATGTA
>NW_006408926.1:427372-428879 GCF_000296735.1 Chrysochloris asiatica
CTGTATATGGAAATGTTGCACTACTCTGCCATGTAGCTAGCTCTCTGTATATGGACATTTTGGACTCGACTTCCATGTAGCTAGCATTCTGTGCATGGATATGTTGGACTAATGTGACATATAGGTATTTCTCTGCATATGGACATATTGGACTCATCAGCCATGTAGCCAGTTCTCTCTGTATGAACATGTTGGACTCATCTGCCTTGTAGATAATCCTGTATAGATACACATGTTAGACTCATTTGCCATGTAGCTAACTCTCAGTATATGGACATGTTGGACTCATCTTCCATGTAGCTAGTACTCTGTATATGGAAATGTGGGACGACTCTGCCATGCAGCTAGCTGTCACTATATGGACACTTTGGAATCATCTGACATGCTGCTAGCTCTTTGTATATGGACATTTTGGACTTGTCTGTCATGTAGCTAGTTCTCTCTATATGGACATGTTGGACTCTTCTGTCATATAGCTTGAACTCTGTATATGGAAATGTTTCACTACTCTGCCATGTAGCTAGCTCTCTCTATATGGGCATTTTACACTCGTCTGCCATGTAGCTTATTGTGCATGGATATGTTGGACTGATCTGCCATATAGGTAACTCTCTGTATTTGAACACATTCGTCTTGTCTGGCATGTAGCTAGCTCTCAGTATATGGACATGTTGAACTCATCAGCCATGTAGCCAGTTCTCTGTGTTTGAACGTGTTGAACTCATCTGTCTTGCAGGTAGTTCTCTCTCTATACACCTGATAGACTCATCTCCCATGTAGCTAACTGTAAGTATATGGACTTTTTGGACTCATCTGCTATGTAGCTAGTACTCTGTATATGGGAATGTTGGACGACTCTGCAATGTAGCTATCTGTCAGTATAGGGACACGTTGAACATATTTGAACATATTGGACTTGTAGCTAGTCCTCTATATATACACATGTTGGACTCATCTACAATTTAGCTACCTCTCAGCTTGTGGACATGTTGGACTCATCTGCCATGCAGCTAGTACTTTGTATTTGAAAATGTTGGACTTCTCTGCCATGTAGATAGCTCTCAGTATATGGACATGTTGGAGATCAGCCATATGGACTTGTCTGCCATGTAGCTACCTCTCAGTATACGGACATAGTGGACTCATCAGCCATGTAGCCAGCTCTTTGTTTATGTACATGTTGGTCTCATCTGCCTTGTAGCTAGTCCTCTATATAAACACATGTTGGACTCATCTGCCATGTAGGTAGTACTCTGTATATGGAAAAGTTGGACGAGTCTGCCTTTTGCTAGCTCTCTGTATACTAACATTTTGCACTTATCTGTCATGTAGCTAGCTCACTGTGCATGGATATGTTGGACTGATCTGCCATGTAAGTAGCTCTATGTATTTGAACATATTGGACTTGTCTGCATTGTAGCTAGCTCTCTGTATATGGACATTTTGGACTCATCACACATGTAGCCAGCTCTCTCTGTATTAACATTTTGGAATCATCTGTCTTGTA
>NW_006408926.1:429814-430500 GCF_000296735.1 Chrysochloris asiatica
TCTCTGTATATGGACATTTTGGACTTGTCTGCCATGTAGCTAGCTCTCTGTATATGGACATGTTTGACTCATCAACCATGTAGCCAGCTCTCTGTTTATGAACATGTTGTACTCATCTGTCTTGTAGCTAGCCCTCTAAATATTCACATGTTTGACTCATCTGCCATGTAGGTAACTCTCACTATATGGACATGTGGGATTCATCTGCCATGCAGTTAATACTCTGTAAATGGCCATGTTGGACTACTTTGCCATGTAGATAGCTGTCGGTATATGGACACGTTGGACTCATCTACCATGTAACTATCTCTCAGTATATGGACATGTTGGACTTATCTGCCATTTATCTAAAACTCTGTATATGGAAACGTTGCATTACTCTGCCATGTAGCTAGCTCTCTGTATATGGAAATTGTGGACTCATCTGTCATATAGTTAGTTCTCTCTGCATGGATATATTGGACTGATCTGCCATTTAGGTAGTTCTCTGTATATGAACATATTGGACTTGTCTGCCATGTAGCTAGTTCTCTGTATATGGACATGTTGGACTCATCAGCCATGTTGCCAGCTCTTTATGTATGAACATGTTGGACTCATCTGCCTGGTAGCTAGTCATCTGTATATACACATGTTGGACTCATCTGTCATGTAGCTAGTACTCTGTATTTGGACATGTTGGACTG
>NW_006408926.1:431240-433374 GCF_000296735.1 Chrysochloris asiatica
CTCATCCGCCATGTAGTGAGAACTCTGTATATGGAAATGTTGCACTACTCTACCATGTAGCTAGCTCTCTGTATATGGACATTTTGGACTTGTCTGTAATGTAGATAGCTCTCTGTGCATGGATATGTTGGACTGATTTGCCATATAGTTAGCTCTCTGTATATGAGCATATTGGATTTGTCTGCCATGTAGCTAGTTCTCTGTATGTTGTCATGTTGGACTCATCAGCCATGTAGCTAACTCTCAGTATATTGACATATTGGCTTCATCTGCCTTGCAGCTAGTCCTCTATATATACACATGTTGGACACATCTGCCATGTAGCTAACTCTCAGTATATTGACATGTTGGACTCATCTGCCATTTAGTTAGTACTCTTTATATTGACATGTTGGACTACTCTTCCATGTAGCTAACTCATTGTATATGGAAACGTTAGAATCATCTGTCATGTAACTAAAAATCTGTATTTGGAAATGAGGCACTCTTCTGGCATGTAGCTAGCTCACTGTATAGGGATATTTTTGACTCATCTGCCATGTAGCTAGCTCTCTTTGTATGGTTATGTTAGGCTGATCTGCCATGTAGGTTGCTCTGTGTATATGAACATATTGGATTGCTGCCATGCAGATAGCTCTCTGTATATGGAAATGATGTACTTATCAGTCATGTAGCAAGCTCTCTGTATATGAACACGTTGGACTCATCTGCCTTGTATCTTGTCCTCTATATATAAACATATTGTACTCATCTGCCATGTAGCTAACTCTCAGTATATGTACATGTTGGACTCATCTGCCATGTAGCTCACTCTCAGTATATGGACATGTTGGACCCGTCTGCCATGTAGCTACTACTCTGTATTTGGACATGTTGGACTACTCTGCCATGTAGCTCTCTCTCTGTATAGGGGCACATTGGACTCATCTGTCATGTAGTGAGAACTCTGCATATGGAAATGTTGCAATACTCTACCATGTAGCTAGCTTTCTGTATATGGACATTTTGGACTCATCTATAATGTAATTGGCTCTCTATGCATGGATATGTTGGACTGATCTGGAATATAGGTAGCTCTCTGAATATGAACATATTGGACTTGTCTTCTATGTAGTTAGCTCTCTGTATATGGTTTGAACTCGTCTGTAATGTATATAGCTCTCCATGCATGGATATGTTGGACTGATCCGCCATAGAGGTAGCTCTCTGTATATGAACATATTGGATATGTCTGCCATATAGCTAGTTCTCTGTATATTGACATGTTGGACTCATCAACCATGTAGCTAACTCTCAGTATATGGACATGTTGGCCTCATCTGCCTTGTACCTAGTCCTCTATATATACACATGTTGGACTCATCTGCCATGTAGCCAACTCTCAATATCTGGACATATTGGACCCATCTGCCATATAGCTAGTATTCTTTATATGGACCTTTTGGACTACTCTGCCATGTAGCTAACTCATTGTATATGTACACGTGAGAATCATCTGTTATGTAGCTAGAACTCTGTATATTGAAATGAGGCACCATTCTGCCACGTAGCTAGCTCTCTGTATTGGGATATTTTTGACTCATCTGCCATGTAGCTAGCTCTCTGTGTATGGATATGTTAAACTGACCTGCCATGTAGCTAGCTCTCTGTATATGAACATTTTGGACTGGCTGCCATGTAGCTAGCTCTCAGTATATGGAAATGTTGTACTCATCAGTCATGTAGCCAGCCCTCTGTGTATGAACGCGGTGGACTCATCTGCCTTGTATCTTGTGCTCTATATTTAAACATGTTGGGCTCATCTGTCATGTACCTTACTCTCAGTATATGTACATGTTGGACTCATCTTCCATGTAGCTAACTCCCAGAATATGTACATATTGGACTCATCTTCCATGTAGCTAACTCTATGTGTATGGACATGTTGAACCCATCTGCCATGTAGTTACTACTCTGTATTTGGACACGTTGGACTAATCTACCATGTAGCTAGCTCTCTGTATATGGACATTTTGGAATCGTCTGTAATGGAGATAGCTCTCTGTGCATGGATATGTTGGACTGATCTGCCACATAGTTAGCTCTCTGTATATGAACATATTGGACTTCTCTGCCATGTAGCTAGCTCTCGGTA
>NW_006408926.1:434104-436325 GCF_000296735.1 Chrysochloris asiatica
CTTCTCTACCATGTAGCTAGCTCTCTGTATATGGATACGTTGGACTCATCAGCTATGTAGCCAGCTATCTGTGTATGAACATAATGGACTTGTTTGCCATGTTGCTAGCTTTCTGTATGGGTACATGTTGGACTCATCAGCCATGTAGATACTACTCTGTATATGGAAATGTTGCACTACTCTGCCTTGTAGTTAGCTCTCTGTATATGGATATTTTGACTAGTCTGCCATGTAGCGAGGTTTTTGTACATGGATATGTTGGAATGATGTGCCATGTAAGTAGCTCTCTGTATATGAAAATATTGAACTTGTCTGACATAGAGCTAGCACTCAACATATGGACATGCTGGATTCATCAGCCATATAGCCAGCTCTCTGTGAATGAACATGTTGGACTCCTCTGCCTTGTAGCAAGCCCTCTAAAAATACACATGTTGAACTCATGTGTCATGGAGCTAACTCTCAGTATATGGACATGTTGGACTCATGTGCCATCTAGCCAGTACTCTGTATATGGACATGTTGGACTACTCTGGCATGTAGCTAGCTCTCATTATATGGACACGTTGGACTCATCTACCATGCACCTAGAACTCTGTATATGCAAATATTGGACTACTATGCCATGTAGCCAACTCACAGTATATAGACACGTTAACTCATCGGAATGTAACTAGAAATCTTTATATGGAAATGTTGCACTACTCTGCCCTGTAGCTTGCTCCCTGTATATGGACGTTTTGGATTAGTCTGTCATGTAGCTAGCTCTCTTTACATGGATATGTTGGATTGATCTGCCATGTAGGTAGCTCTCTGTATATGAATATATTGGACTTGTCTGCCATGTAGTTAGGTCTCTGTATATGGACATGTTGGACTCATCAGACATGTAGACAATTCTCTATGTATGAACATGTTTGACTCATCTGCCTTGTAGTTAGTCCTCTATATATACACATGTTCGACTCATCTTCCATGTGGCTAGTACTCTGTATGTGGACATGTTGGACGACTCTGCCATGTAGCTATGCTTCAGTATATAGATACGTTGGATTCATGTGCAATGTAGTTAGAACTCTATATATGGAAATATTGCACTACTCTGCCATGTAGCTAGCTCTTTGTAATTGGACATTTTGGACTTTTCTGCCATGTAGCTAGCTTTTTGTACATGGATATGTTGGACTGATCTGCCATGTAAGTAGCTTTCTTTATATGAACATATTGGATTTGTCTGTCATATAACTAGCTCTCAGTATATGGACATGTTGGACACATCTGCCTATTAGTTAGTACTCTATATATGGATATGTTGGACTACCCTGCCATGTAGCTAGCTCTCTGTATATGGACATTTTGGACTCGTCTGCCATGTAGCTAGTTCTCTCTACATGGATATGTTGGACAGATCTGCCATTTAAGTAGCTCTCTATATATGAACATATTGGACTCATCAGCCATGTAACTAGTACTCTGTATATGAACTTTTTGGACTACTCTCTCATGTAGCTAGCTTTTAGTATATGGACACGTTGGACTCATCTGCCATGTAGCTAGTACTCTGTATATGGAAATGTTGCACTACTCTGTCATGTAGCTAGCTCTCTGTATAAGAACATTTTGTACTTGTCTGGCATGTAGCTATATCTCTGTGCATGTATATGATGGAATGATTTGCCATGTCGTTAGCTCCCTGTATATGAACATATTGGACTTGTGTGCCATGTAGCTAGTTCTCAGTATATGGGCATGTTGGACACATCAGTCATGTAGACATCACTCTCTGTATGAACAAGTTGGACTCATCTGCCTTGTAGTTAGTCCTCTATATATACACATGATGGACTCATATGCCATGTGGCTAGTACTCTGTATATAGACATGTTGGACTACTCTGCCATGTAGCTAGCTCTCAGTATATAGACACGTTGGACTCATCTGCAATGTAGCTAGAACTCTGTACATGGAAACCTTGCATTACTCTACCATGTAGCTAGCTCTCTGTATATGGACAATTTGGACTTTTCTTCCATGTAGCCAGCTTTCTATACATGGATATGTTAGACTGAATTGCCATGTAGTTAGCTCTCTGTATATGAACATATTGGACTTTTCTGCTTTATAGCTAGTTCAGTATATGGGCATGTTGGACTCATCAGCCACGTAGCCAGCTCTCTCTGTATGAACATGTTGGACTCAACTGCCTTGTAGTTAGTCTGCT
>NW_006408926.1:436451-446201 GCF_000296735.1 Chrysochloris asiatica
CTACTCTGTCATGTAGCTAGCTCTCTGAATATTGACACGTTGGACTCATTAGCTATTTAGCCAGCTCTCTGTGTACAAACATGTTGGGTCATCTGCCTTGTTATGAGCCCTCTAAATATACACATATTGGATTCATCTGCCATGTAACTAACTCTCAGTATATGGACATGTTGGACTTATCTGTCATGTATCTAGTACTATGTACATGAACATAATGGACTACTCTGCCATGAAGCTAACTCTCAATATATGGACACGTTGGACTCATCTGCCATGTAGATAAAACTCTGTATATGGAAATGTTGCCCTACTCTGCTATGAAGCTAGCTCTCTCTATATGGATATTTTGTACTCATCTGCCATGTAGCTAACTCTCTTTACATGGAAATCTTGGATTGATCTGCCATGTAGGTAGCTCTCTGTATATGAACATGTTGGACTTATCAGCCATGTAGCCAGCTCTCTCTGTAAGAACATATTGGACTAATCTGTCGTGTAGTTATTCTCTAGATACACACATGTTGGATTAATCTCACACGAAGCTAATTCTTAGTACACTTAAATGGTGTACTCATCTGCCTATTAGCTAGTACTCTGTATATGGACATGTTGCACTACTCCGCCATGTAGCTAGGTTTCAGTATATAGATACATTGGATTCATGTGCAATGCTAGAACACTATATATGGAAATGTTACACTACTCTGCCATGTAGCTAGCTCTCTGTATGTGGACATTTTTGACTCATCTGCCATGTAGCTAGCTTTCGGTACATGGATATGTTGAACTGATCTGCCATGTAGGTGGCTCTCTGTATATGAATATATTGGACGTGTCTGCCATGTAGCCAGTTCTCAGTGTATGAACATGTTGGCCTCCTCTGTCTTGTAGTGAGCCCTCTAAATATACACATGTTGGACTCATCTGCCATGTAGCTAGCTCTCAGTATATGGACATGTTGGATTCGTCTGCCATGTAGCTATTACTATGTATTTGGACATGTTGGAATCATCTGTCATGTAGCTAAAACTCTGTATATGGAAATGTTGGACTTGTATGCCATGTAGCTAGCTCTCAGTATATGGACATCTTGGACTCATCAGCCATGTATCCATCTTACTCTACTGCACTCAACTGCCTTGTATCTTGCTCTTAGTATATGGACGTTGGACTCATCTCCTATGTAGCTCGTACTCTTTATATGGAAAGGTTGCACTACTCTTCCATGCAGCTAGCTCTCTGTATTTGGACTCATTGGACTCATCTGCCATGTAGCTAGAACTCTGTATAAGGAAATGTTGCACTACTCTTCCATGCAGCTAGCACTCTGTATATGGACAATTTGGGCTTGTCTTCCATGTAGCTAGAACTCTATATATGGATACGTTGCACTGCTCTACCATGTAGCTAGCTCTCTATACATGGATATGTTGGACTGAACTGGTATGTAGGTAGCTCTCTGTATATGAAGATATTGAACTTGTCTGCCATGTATCTAGCCATCTAAATATGCACATGTTGTACTCCTCAAACACATATCTAACTATAAGTATATGACATCTTTTACTCATCTGCTATGTAGCTAGCTCTCTGTGTATGAATGTGTTGGACTCACCTGCCTTGTAGCTAGTCCACTATGTATATGCATGTTGGATTCATCTACAATCTAGCTAACATTCAGTATATGGACATGCTGGACTCATCTGCCATGTAGCTAGAACTCTGTATATGGACATGTTGGACTACTCTGCCATGTAGCTAGCTCTCAGTATATGGATATGTTGGACTCATCTGCCATGTAGCTAAAATTCTGTATATGGAAATGTTACACTACTCTGCAATATAGCTAGCTCTCTGTATATGGGCACGTTGAAATCATCTGCCATGTAGCTAAAACACTGTATATGGACATGTTGGACTACTCTGCCATGTAGCTAGCTCTCAGTATATGGACATGTTGGACTCATCTGCCATGTAGCTAGAATCCTGTAAATGGAAATGTTGCACTATTTTGCCATGTAGCTAACTCTCAGTATATGGACACGTTGGACTCATCTGCCATTTTACAAGAACTCTCTATATGGAAAGGTTTCACAAATCTCCCATGTAGGTAGCTCTCTGTATAAGGACATTTTGGACTCGTCTGCCATGTAGCTAGCTTTGTGTCCATGAATATGTGGGATTGATCTGCCATGTAGGCAGCTTTCTGTATATGAACATATTGGACTTGTGTGCTATATAGCTAGCTCTCAGTAGATTGACATGTTGGACTCATCAGCCATGTAGTCAGCTCTCTGTGTAAGAACATGTTGGACTCATCTGCCTTTTAGCTAGTCCTCTATATATACACATGTTAGACTCTTCTACCACATAACTAACTCTCAGTATATGGACATGTTGGACTCATCTGACATGTGGCTATTACACTGTATATGGACATGTTGTAGTACAGTGCCATGTAGCCAGCTCTCAGTATATGGACATTTTTGCCTCGTATGCCATGTAGCTTGCTTTGTGTCCATTAATATGTGGGACTGATCTGCCATGTAGTCAGCTCTCTGTATATGAACATATTGCACTTCTGTGCCATATAGCTACCTCTCAGTAGATTGACATGTTGGACTCATCAGCCATGTAGTCAGCTCTCTGTTTATGAACATGTTGGACTCATCTGCCTTGCAGCTATGTCTCAGTATATGGACATTTTGGACTCATCTGCAATGTAGCTTTTATTGTTTTGTTAAGTGCCATTGAGTCGGTTCCGACCTATAGCAACCCTGTACAGGGTTTCCGAGGGTGTAAACCTTTAAGGCATTAGAAAGCCTCATCTTTCTCCCGCGGAGCGGCTGGTAGTTTCGTACTGATGACCTTAAGGTTTGCAGCCCTATTCGTAACCATAGCTAGAACTTTGTATATGGAAATGTTGCACTACTCTGCCATGTAGCTAGCTTGCTGTATGTGGACATTTTGGACTCGTCTGAAACATAGCTAGCTTTCTGTACATGGATATGTTGGACTGATCTGCCATGTTGGTAGCTCTCTGTATATGAACATAGAGGACTTGTCTGCCATGTAGCTAGTACTCTGTATATGGACATGTTGGACTACTCTGCCATGTACTTAGCTGTCAGTATATGGACACGTTGGACTCATCGACCATGTAGCTACAACTCTGCACATGGCGATGTTGCACTGCTATGCCATGTAGCTACTTCTGTATACGGACATTTTGGACCCATCTTCCACGTAGCTAGCCTCTCTGTGTATGGATATGTTGGACTGATCTGCCATGTAGGTAGCTCTTTGTTCATGAAGATATTGGAATTGACTGCCATGTAGCTAGTCCTATAAGTATCCACATGTTGGACTTATCTGCCATGCAGCTAACTCTCAGGATATGGACATGTTGGACTCATCAGTCATGTAGACTGCTCTCTCAGTATGAACATGTTGGATTTATTTGCCTTGCATCTAGCCCTCTAAATATACACATGTTTTACTCCTCTACCAAGTAGCTAACTCCCAGTATATGGACGTGTTGTATGTATCTGCCAAGTAGCTAGCTCTCTGTGTATGAACATGATGGACTCATCTCTCTTGTAGCTAGGCCTCTAAATATATACATGTTGGATTCATCTACAATGTAGCTAACTCTCAGTATATGGACATGCTGGACTCATCTGCCATGTATCTTGCTCTATGTGTATAAACATGTTGAACTCATCTGCCGTGTAGCTAACTCTCAGTATATGGATACGCTGGACTCTTCTGCCATGTAACTAGAACTCTGTATATGGACATGTTGGACTACTTTGCCATGTAGCTAGCTCTCAGTATATGGACACGTTGGACTCACCTTCCATGTATTTACCTCTCTGTATAAGAAGATATTGGAATTGTCTGTCATATAGCAATTTCTCTTTATAGGGACATGTTGGACACATTAGCCATATAGCCAGCTCACTCTGTATGAATATGTTAGACTCATTTGCCTTGTAGCTTGCTCTTAGTATATGGACACTTTGGACTCATCTGCCATGTAGCTAAAATTAAGTATATTGAAATGTGGCACTATTCTGCCATGTAGCTACCTCTCTTTAATTGGACATGTTGGACTCATCTGCCAGATAGCTATAACACTCTATATGGACATGTTGCACTACTCTGTCATGTAGCTAGGCCTCTGTATATGGACATTTTGGATTCGTCTTCCAGGTAGCTGGAACTCTGTATATGGAAACATTGCCCTACTCTACCATGTAGCTAACTCTCTGTACATGGATATGTTATACTGATCTATTATGTAGGTAGCTCTCTGTATATGAAGATATTGTACTTGTCTGTCATGTAGCTAGCCCTCTAAATATACACATGTTGGACTCATCTACCACGTAGTTAACTCTCAGTATATGGACGTGTTGCACTCATCTGCATGTAGCTTGCTCTATGTGTATAAACATGTTGAACTCATCTGCTGTGTAGCTAACTCTCAGTATATGGATATCCTGGACTCGTCTGCCATGTAACTAGAACTCTGTATATGGACATGTTGGACTACTCTGCCATGTAGCTAGCTCTCAGAATACGGACATGTTGGACTAATCTGCCATGTAGCTAAAACTCTGTATATGGAAATGTTACACTACTCTGCAATATACCTAGCTCTCAGTATATGGACATGTTGGTCTCATCTTCCATGTAGTTAGAACATTGTAAATGGAAATGTTGCACTATTCTCCCATGTAGCTAGATTTCTATATATGGACATTTTGCACTCGTCAGCCATGAAGGTAGCTTTCTGAAGATGCATACGTTGGACTGATGTGCCATGTAGGTAACTATTTAAATACGAACATATTGGATATGTCTGCATTGTAGCTAGCTTTCAGTATATGGACGTGTTGGGCTCATCAGCCATGTAGCCATCTCTCTGTGTATGAATATGTTGGACTCATCTTCCTTGTAGCGATCCCACTAAATATACACATGTTGGATCCTTCTGTCATGTAGCTAACTCTCAGTATATGGACATGTTGGACTCATATACCATGTAGATGGTACTCTGTATATGAACATGTTGTACTACACTGCAATGTATCTAGCTCTCAGTATATGGACACTTTTGGACTCGTTTGCAATGTACCTTGCTCTCTGTGCATGGATATGTTCAACTGATGTGCCATGTAGGTAGCTCTATGTATATGAAGACATAGGTCTTGTCTGTCATGTAGCTTGGTCTCCCTATGTGGACATTTGGGACTTATCAGCCATGTGGCCAGCTTTCTCTGTATGAACATGTTGGACTCACTTGCCTTGTAGCTAGCCCTCTAAATATACAAAAGTTGGATTCCTCTGCCATGTAGCTAACTCTCAGTTATACAGTCAAGTTTGACTAATCTGCTATGTAGCTAGTACTATGTATATGGACATGTAGTACTAATCTGCCATGTAGCTAGCTTTCAGTATATGGACACGTTGGACTCATCTGCCATGCAGCTAGAACTCTGTATATGGAAATGTTTCACTAATCTGCCATCTAGCTAGCTCTTTGTATATGGACATTTTGGACTCGTCTGCCATGTAGCTAGCTTTCTGTACATGGATATGTTGTACTGATCTGCCATGTAGGTAGTTTTCTGTATATTAACATATTGGATTTGTCTGCCATGTAGCTAGCTCTAAGTATATGGAAATGTTGACTCATCTGCCATGTAGCTAGAACTCTGTATATGGAAATGATGCACTACATTACCATGTAGCTAGCTCTCTGTATATCGACACGTTGGAATCATCTGCCATGTAGCTAGAACCCTTTATATGGAAATGTTGCACTTCTCTGTCATGTATCTAGGTCTCTGTTATTGGACACGTTGGACCCATCTGACATGTAGATAAAATTCTGTATATGGAAATGTTGCACTTCTCTGCCATATAGCTAACTCTCTATACATGTACATTTTGGACTCGTCTGCCATGTAGTTAGCTATCTGTACATGGATATATTGGACTGATCTGCCATATAGGTATTTCTCTGTATATGAACATATTGGACTTGTCTGTCATGAAGCTAGCTCTCAGGATATGGATACATTGGACTCATCAGACATGTAGCCACCTCTGTGTGTATGAACAGGTTGGACTCATCTATCTTGTAGCTAGTCCTCTAAATATACTTATGTTGGACACATCTTCCATGTAGCTAGCTCTCCGTATATGGACATGTTAGACTCATCAGCCATATAGGCAGCTTTCTGTGTATGAACATGTTGGACTCATCTGCCTTGTAACTAGCTCTTAGTATACGGACATGTTGGACTCATCCGCCATGTAGCTAGTACTCTGTATATTGACATGATGGAGTACTCTGCCAGGTTGCCAGATCTCAGTAAATGGACACAGTGGACTCATCTGCCATGTAGCTAAAACACTGTATATGGACAATTTTCACTAATCTGACATGTAGCTACCTCTCTGTATATGGACACATTGGATTCATCTGTCATGTAGCTAGTACCTTGTATATGGAAATGTTGCAATACACTGCCATGTAGCTAGCTCCCTGTATATGTCTGCCATGTAGCTAGCTCTCTGTAAATGGATATGTTGCAATAATCTGTCATGTAGGTAGCTCTCTGTATATGAAGATATTGGGCTTGTCTGCCATGTAGCTAGCTCTCTTTATAAGGACATGTTGGACTCATCAGTCATGTAGCCAGGTCTCTGTGTATGAACATGTCAGACTCAACTGATTTGTAGCTAGCCTTCTAAACATACATATCTTGGATTCATTTGCCATGTAGGAAGAATTCTCTATATGGAAATGTTTCATTACCCTGCCGTGTAGCTAGCCCTCTGTATATGGACATTTGGACTCGTCTGCCATGTAGGTAGCTCTCTTACATGGATATGTTGGACTGATCTGTTATGTAGGTAGCTCTGAGTATATGAAGATATTCGACTTGTCTGCCATGTGGCTAGCCCTCTAAATACACACACGTTGCTCTCATCTGCCACGTAGCTTACTCTCAGTATATGGACATGTTGGACACATCTGCCATGTAGCTAGTACTCTGTATATGGACATGTTGGAATACTCTGCCATGTAGCTAGCTCTCAGTATATGGAAATGATGCACTCCACTGACACGTAGCTAACTATCTGTATATGGACCTTTTGTACTAGTCTGCCATGTAGCTCACTCTCTGTGCATGGATATGATGGACTGATCTGCCCTGTAGGTAGCTCTCTGTATGTGAACATATTGGACTTGTCTGCCATATAGCTAGCTCTATGTATAAGGACATGTGGGATTCATCAGCCATGTAGTCAGCTCTCTGTGTATGAACACGTTGGTCTCATCTGCCTTGTAGCTAGTCCTCTATATTTATACATGTTCGACTCATCTGCCTTGTAGCTAACTCTCATTATATGGACATGTTGGACTGATGTGCCATGTAGCTAACTGTCAAAATATTGAAACGTTGGATTCATCTTCCATGTAGATAGTAGTCTGTATATGGAAATGTGGGAATACTCTGCCATGTAGCTTCCTCTCAGTATATGGACACGTTGGATCCATCTGCCATGTAAATAGAACTCTGAATATGGAAATATTGCACTACCCTGCCATGCAGCTAGCTCTCTGTATATGTACATTTTGGACCGATCTGCCATGTAGCTAGCTCTCTTTGCATGGATATGTTAGAATATTCTGCCATGTAGGTAGCTCCCTGTATATGAACATATTGGACTTGTCTGCCATGTAGCTAGCTCTCTGTATGTGTACATGTTGGCCTCATCATCCATGTTGCCAGCTATCTCTATAAGAACACGTTGGACTCATCTGCCTAGAGATAGTCCTCTATATATACACATGTTGGACTCATAACTCTCAGTATATGGACATGTTGAACTCATCTGCCATGTAACTAGAACTCTGTCTATGGACATTTTAAACTCATCTGCCATGTAGCTAGCTCTCGGTACTTGCATAGGTTGCACTTATCTGCCATGTAGCTAGCTCCTGCTATATGAACATATTGGACTTGTCTGCCATGTAACTAGCTCTCTGTATATGGACATGTATGACTCATCAACCATGTAGCCAGCTTTCTCTGTATGAACATGTTGGACTCATCTGCCTTGTAGCTTGTCCTCTATATATACACATGTTGGACTCATCTGCCATGTAACTAACTCTCAGTATATGGATATGTTGGACTCATCTGCCATGTAGTTAGTACTCTGTATATGAAAATGTTGGACTACTCTACCATGTAGCTATCTCTCAGTATATGGACACATTGGACTTATCTGCCATGTAAATAGAACTCTTTATATGGAAATATTGCTCTACTTGGCCATGCAGCTAGTTCTCTGTATATGGCCATTTTGGACTCATCTGCCATGTAGCTAGATCTCTGTGCATGGATATGTTGCACTGATCTGCCAAGTAGGGTGTTGTTATTGTTTTAAAGTATAGAAGAGTAGAGATGTCAGCTTAAGGACTAAGGTGTGCCTGACCGAGGCCATGGTGTTTTCAAAACCTTTTATGGGTGCAAAAGCTGGACAGTGAATAAGGAAGATTGTAGAAGAATTGATGCCTTTGAATTGTGGTGTTGGAGGAGAATACTGAAAGTGCCTTGGACTGCCAAAAGAACCAATAGATCTGTTTTGGAAGATGTGCAGCCTGAGTGCTCCTCAGAGGCCAGGATGGCTAAGCTTCATCTCTCATACTTTAGAAATATTGTCCAGAGGAACCAGTCGATGTAGAAGGATATCATGCTGGTAAGGAGGAGTGTCAGAGAAAAAGAGGAAGACCCCCAATGAGATGGATCAGCCAGGTGGCATCATTGATGACGTGAAGTGTGACGGCGGTAGTGAGGTTGGCCCAGGATCGGACATTGTTTCGTTCTGCTGTGCATGGGGTCGCTATGCTCTCTGTATATGGACATGCAGCTAGCTCTCTGTATATGGACATGTTGGGCTCATCAGACATGTAGTCAGCTATCGCTGTATGAACATGTTGGACTCATCTGCCTTGTAACTAGTCCTCTATATATACAACTCATCTGCCATGTCGCTAACTCTCAGTATGTAGAAATGTTGGACACATCTGCCATGTAGCTAGTACTCTGTATACGGACACGTTGGACTACTCTGCCATGTAGCAAGCTCTCTGTATATGGATATGTAATACCACTATGCCATGTAGCTAGCTCTCAGTATATGGACACGTGGAACTCATCTGCCATGTAGCTAGAACTCTGTATATGGAAATGTTGAAATAATCTGCCATGTAGCTAGCTCTTTGTATATGGTCATTTTGGACTCGTCTGCCATGTAGCTAGCTCTCAGTGCATGGATATGTTGGATTGAGTTGCCATGTAGCTAGTTCTTGGTATATGAACATATTGAATTTGTCTTCCATGTAGCAAGCTCTCAGTATATGGAAATATTGTACTCTTCAGCCATGAAGCCAGCTCACTCTTTATGAACATGTTGGGCTCATGTGCATCTTAGCTATTCCTCTGTATATACAAATGTTGGACTCATCTGAAATGTAGCTAGTACTCTGTATTTGGACATGTTGGACTGCGCTGCCATGTAGCTAGCTCTCAGTATATGGACACGTTGGGCTCATCTGCCATGTTGCTAGAACATTGTATATGGAAATGTTTCACTACTCTGCCATGTAGCTTGCTCTCTGTACATGGACATTTTGGACTCATCTGCCATGTAGCTAGCTCT
>NW_006408926.1:446301-457951 GCF_000296735.1 Chrysochloris asiatica
CATTTTGGACTCATCTGCCATGTAGCTAGCTCTCATTGAATAGATGTGTTGGACTGATCTGCCATGTAGGTAGCTCTCTGTATATGAACATATTGGACTTGTCTGTCATGTAGCTAGCTCTCAGTATATGGACATGTTTGATTATCAGCCATGTAGTCAACCTTCGCTATATGAAAAAGTTGTATTCATCTGCCTTGTAGCTATTCCTCTATATATACACATATTGGACTCATCTGCCATGTAGCTAACTCTCAGTATACGGACATGTTGGACACATTTGCCTTGTAGCTAGTACTGTGTATATGGATATGTTAGACTACTCTGCCATGTAGCTAGCTTTCAGGATATGGACACGTTGGACTCATCTGCCATGTAGCTAGACCTCTGTATATGGAAATATTGCACTACTCTGCCATGGCTAGCTCTCTGTATATGGACATTTTGGAATCGTCTTCCATGAAGCTAGCTCTCTGTGCATGGATATGTTGGACTGATCTGCTATGTAAACTGCAGTCTCTGTAATAACATGTTGGACTCATCTGCTTTGTAGTTAGTCCTCTATATATACAAAATTTGGACCCATCTGCCATGTAGCTAACTCTCTGTATATGGACATGTTGGACTCATCTGCCATGTAGCTAATACTCTGTATATGGATACCTTGGACTACTCTGCCATGTAGCTAGCTCTCTCTATATGAACATTTTGTATTCGTCTGCCATGTATATAGCTCTCTGTGCATGGATATGTTGGACTGATCTGCCATGTAGGTAGCTCTCTGTATATGAACATATTGGACTTGTCTATCATGTAGCTAGCTCTCTGTATATGAACATTTTGGACTCTTCTGACATGTAGCTACCTTTCTGTGCATGGATATGTTGGACTGATCTGCCATGTAGGTAGCTCTCCTTATTCGAACATATTGTACTTGTCTATCATGTAGCTAGCTCTCTGTATATGGACATGTTGGATTCATCAGCCATGAAGCCAGCACTATCTGCATGAACATTTTGAACTCATCTGCCTAGAGCTAATCCTCTATATATACACATGTTGGACTCATCTGCCATGTAGCTAACTCTCAGTATACGGACATGTTTGAATCATCTGCCATGTAGCTAACTTTCAGTATATGGACACATTGAACTCATCTGCCATGTAGCTAGTGTTCTGTATATGGAAAGGTTGGACTATTCTGCCTTGTAGCTTGCTTTCAGTATAGAAATATGTTGGACTCATCTGCCATGTACTTAGAACTCTGTATATGGAATTGTTGCACTACTCTTCCATGTAGATAGCTCTCAGTATATGGACACGTTGGACTCATCTGCCATGTAACTAGAACTCTGTATATGGAAATGATGCACTACTCTGCCATGTAGCTAGCTCTCTCTATATGGATATTTTTTACTCGCATGCCATGTAGGTAGCTCTCTTTGCATGAATATGATGGATTGATATGCCATGTAGTTAGCTCTCTGTATATGAACATATTGAACTTGTCTGCCATATAGCTAGCTCTCTGTATAAGCACCTGTTGGATTCATCAGCCATGTAGTCAGCTCTCTATGTATGAACACATTGAACTCATCTGCCATGTAGCTAGTCCTCTATATATACACATGTTGAACTCATCTGCCATATAGCTAACTCTAAGTAGATTGGCCCAGGATCAGACATTGTTTCGTTCTGCTGTGCATGGTGTCACTATGAGTCAGTTCCGACTCGATGGCACCTGACAACAACAACAAGTATATTGACATGTTGGACTGATCTGCCATGTAGCTAAATCTCAGTATATTGAAATGTTGGATTCATCTGCTGTGTATCTAGTACTCTGTATACGGAAATGTGGGAATACTCTGCCATGTAGCTTGCTCTCAGTATATGGACACGTTGGAGTCATCTGACATGTAAATAGAACTCTGTATATGGTAATATTACACTACTCTGCCATGCAGCTAACTGTCTGTATAGGGACATTTTGGACTGATCTGCCATGTAGCTAGCTCTCTCTTCATGGATATGTTGGATTGATCTGCCATGTAAGTATCTCCCTGTGTATGGACATGTTTGATTTGTCTGCCATGTAGCTAGCTCTCTGTATATGGACATGTTGGTCTCCTCTGCCTTGTTGTTAGTCCTCTATAGAAACAACTCATCTTCCATGTAGCTAACTCTTAGTATATGGACATGTTGGACCCATTTTTCATGTAGCTAGTACTCTGTATATGGACACATTGGACTACTCTGTCATGTAGCTACGTCTCTGTTATAAGGACACGTTGCACTAATCTGCCATGTAGCTAGAACTCTGATATGGAAATGTTGCATTACTCAGCCATGTAGCTAGCTCTCTGTATATGGACATTTTGAACTCAACTGCCATGTAGATAGCTCTCTGTGCATGGATATGTTGGACTCATCTGCCATGTAGGTAGCTCCCTGTATATGAACATATTGCATGTGTCTGACATGTAGCTTGCTATCTGTATATGGACATGTTAGATTAATCTGCCATGTAGCCAGCTTGCTCTTTATGAACATGTTGGACTCATCTGCGTTGTAGCTAGTCCATTCTATATAGACATGTTGAACTCACCTGTCAGGTAGCTAACTCTCAGTATATGGACATGTTGGACCCATCTGCCATGTAGCTAGTACTCTGCATATGGCAAGTTGGACTACTCTACCATGTTGCGAGCTATCTGTATATGGACACCTTGGATTCATCTGCCATGTAGCTAGAACTTTGTATATGAAAATGTTGCACTAGTGTGCCTTGTTGCTCACTCTCTCTATAAGAACATTTTGGATTCATCTGTCATGTATATAGCTCTCTGTACATGGATATGTTGCACTGATCTGCCATGTAGGTTGCTCTCTGTATATGAACTTATTGAACTTGTCTGCCATGTAGCTAGTTCTCTGTATATGGACATATTAGACTTATCAGCCATGTAGCCAGCTCTCTCTTTATGAACATGTTGGAATCATCTGCCTCTAGCTAGTCCTCTATATATACACGTGTTGGACTCATCTGCAGTGTAGATAACTCTCAGTATGTGGACAAGTTTGACTCCTCTGCCATGTAGCTAGTACTCTGTATATGTACATGTTGGACTATCCAGCCATGTAGCTAGCTCTCTGTATATGGATATTTTTGACTCGTCTGTCATGAACTTAGCTCTCTGTACATGGACATGTTGGACCCATCAGTCATGTAGCCAGCTCTCTCTGTATGACACATTGGACTCATCAGCCTTGTAGCTAGTACTCAGTATATGTAAATATTGGACTACACTGCTGTGTAGCTAGCTTTCAGTATATGGACATTTTGGACTCGTACGCCACGTAGACAGCACTCTGTGCATGGATATGTTGTACTGATATACCATGTAGGTACCTCTCTGTATATGAACATATTGGACTTGTCTGTCATGTAGCTAGCTCTGAGTATATGGACATGTTGGACTTATTAGCCATGAAGCCAGCTCCCTCTGTATGAACACATTGGACCCATCTGCCTTTCAGCTAGTTCTGTATACACATGTTGGATTCATCGTCCATGTAGCTAACTCTCAGTATAAGGACATGTTAGATTCATGTGCCGTGTAGCTAACTCTCAGTATATGGACACGTTGGAATCATCTGCCATGTAATTTCTACTCAGTATTTGGAAATGTTGGACTACTCTGCCATGTAGCTTGCTCTCATTATATGGTCACGCTGTACTCACCTTTCATGTAGCTAGTGCTCTGTATATAGAAATGTTGGACTACTCTGCCATGTAGCTTGCTATCAGTATATGGACATGTTGAACTCATCTGCCATGTAGCTAGCTCTCTGTGCATGTATATGTTGGACTGATCTGCCATGAAGGTAGCTCCCTGAATGTGAACATATTGGACTTGTCTGCCCTGGAGCTAGCTCTCTGTATATGGACATGTTGGGCTCATCAGCCGTGTAGCCAGTTCTCTCTCTATGAACACTTTGGACTCATCTGCCATTTAGGTAGCTCTCTGTATATGAACAAATTGGGCTTGGCTGCCATGTAGCTAGTACTCTGTATATGTACAAGTTGGACTGCTCTGCCATGTAGCTAGCTCTCAGAATATGGACAACTTGGACTCATCTGCCATGTAGATAGAAAACTGTATGTGGATATTTTCCACTTTTCTGACATGTAACTAGTTCCCTGTCCATGGAAACATTGGACTGATCTGCCATGAAGCCTCCTCTCTCTGTATGAACATGTTGGACTCACCTGCTTTGAAGCTAGTCATCTATATATACACATGAAGGACTCATCTGCCATGTAGATAACTGTCAGTTTATGGACTTGTTGAATTCTTCTTCCATGTAGCTATTACTCTGTATATGGACATGTTGGACCACTCCGTCATGTAGCTAGCATCCAGTATATGGATACGTTGGACTCATCTGCCATGAAGCTAAACTCGGTACATGGAAAGGTTGCACTACTCTGCATTGTAGCTAGCTCTCTGTATATGGACATTTTAGGCTCGTCTGCCATGCAGCTAGTTCTGTGTATATGGACATGTTGGACTCATCAGCCATGAAGCCACCTCCCTCTGTATGAGCACGTTGGACTCATCTGCCTTGTAGCTTTTCCTCTATATATAAACATGTTGGATTCATCTGCCATGTAGCTAACTCTCAGTATATGGACATGTGAGAATCATGTGCCATGTAGCTAACTCTCAGTATATGGACATGTTGAACTCATCTACCATGTAGCTAACTCTCATTATATGGACGCGTTGGACTCATCTGCCATGTAGCTAGCTAGTACTTTGTATATGGAAATGTTGGACTACTCTGTCATGTATCTTACTCTCATTATATGGACACGTTGGACTCATCTGCCATGTAACTAGAACAATGTATATGGAAAAGGTGCACTACTCTGCAATGTAGCTAGTTTTCTGTATATGGACATTTTGGTCTCATCTACCATGTAGCCAGCTCTCTCTGTATGAACATGTTGGACTCTTCTTCTCTGTAGTTAGTCCTTTATATATACACATGTTGGACTCATCTGCCATGTAGCTAACTCTCAATATATGGATATGTTGGACCCATCTGCCATGGAGCTATTACCCTATATATGGACATATTCGACTCATCTGTCGTGTAGCTAGTAGTCTGTATGTGGAAATGTTGGATTACTCTGCCATGTAGCTTGCTCTCATTATATGGACACATTGGACTCATCTGCCATGTATCTATAACCCTGTAATGGAAATGTTGCACTACTCTGCGGTGTAGCTAGTTCTCTGCATATGGGCATTTTGGACTCATCTGACGTGTAGCTACCTCTCTGTGTATGAATATGTTGGACTGATCTGTCATGTAGGAGCTCCCTGTATAAGAACATATTGGACTTGTCTGTTTTATAGCTAGATTTCTGTTTATGGACATGTTGGACACATCTGCCAAGTAGCCAGCTCTCTCTGTATGAACGTGTTGTACCCATCTTCTTTGTAGTTAGTCCTCTATATATGCATGTGTTGGTCTCATCTGCCATGTAGCTAACTCTCAGTATATGGACATGTTGGACCCATCTGCCATATAGCGAGTACTCTGTATATGGACACGTTGGACTACTATGCCATGTAGCTAGCTCTCTGTATATGGACATTTTGGATTCACCTGACATGTAGATAGCTGTCTGTGAATGGATATGTTGGACTGATCTTCCATTTAGGTAGCTCTCTGTATATGAACAAATTGGACTTTTCTGCCATGTAGCTAGTTCCCTGTGCATGGAAATGTTGGACTGATCTGCCATAAAGCTAGCTCTCTGTGCATGGATATGTTGGACTGATCTGCCATATAGCCTCCTCTCTCTATATGAACATGTTGGACTCATCTGACTTGTAGCTAGTCCTCTATATATACAGATGTTGGACTCATTTGTCATGTAGCTAATACTCAGTAATTGGACATGTTGGACTCATCTGCATGTAGCTAGTACTCAGTCCATGAACACGTTGGACTCATCACAATGTAGCTAGAACACTGTATATGGAAATGATTCACTACACTTCCATGTAGATAGCTCTCTGTATATGGACATTTTGGACTCATCTACCATATTGCCAGCACTCTGAGCATGGATATGTTGGACTGATCTGCCAAGTAGGAAGCTCTCTGTATATGGACATATTGGAATCATCAGCCATGTAGTAACTCTCAGTATAAGGACATATTGGACTACTCTGCAATGTAGCTAGCTTTCATGTATGGAAACATTGGACTCATGTGTCATGTAGCTACAACTCTATATATGGAAATTTGGCACTACTCTGCCATGTAGCTAGCTCTCTTTATATGGACATTTTGGACTCGTCTACCATGCTCTCTGTGCATGGGTATTTTGGATTGATCTGCCATGTAGGTAGATCTCTGTATATGATCATATTGGACTTGTTTGCCATGTAGCTAGCTCTCTTTATATGGACATTTTGGACTCGTATGCCATAAAGCTAGATCTCTGTGCATGGATATGTTGGACTGATCTGCCATGTAGGTACCTCTCTGTATTTGAACATATTGGACTTGTCTGCCATGGAGAAAACTCCCAGTATATGGACATCTTGGACTCATCTGCCACGTTGGTAATCCTGTGTATATTGACATGTTGAAGAACTCTGCCATGTAGCTAGCTCTCTGAGCATGGGTATTTTGGAATGATCTGCTATGTAGGTAGTTATCTGTATATGAATATATTGGACTTGTCTGCCGTGTAGCTAGCTCTCTGTATAAGGATGTGTTGGAGTCGTCAGCCATGTAGCCAGCCCTCTCTGTATGAACATGTTGGACTCATCTGCCTTGTAGATATTCCTCTATATATACACATGTTGGACTCATCTGTCATATAGCTAATTCTCAGTTTACATACATGTTGGACTCTTTTACCATTTAGCTAGTACTCTGTATCAGGACATGTTGGACTACTCTGTCATGTAGCTAGCACACAGTATATAGACTCGTTGGACTCATCTGACATATAGCTAGGACTCTGTATATGGTAATGTTGCACTACTCTGCCATGTAGCTAGCTCTCTGTGCATGGATATGTTGGAATGGTCTGCTATGTAGATAGCTCTCTGTATATGATCATATTGGGATTGTCTGCCATGTATTTAGCTCTCAGTACGTGGATATGTTGGAGTGATCTTCGCTGTAGCCTGCTATCTCTGTAAGAATATGTTGGACTCATCTGCCATGTAGCTAGTTCTCTATATATGGACATGTAGTACTACTCGACTACGTAGCTAGCTCGCAGTATGTGGACATGTTGGACTCATCAGCCATGTAGCTAAAACTCTGTATGTGGAAATTGTGCACTATTCTGCCAAGCAGCTAGTTCTCTATAAATGGACATTTTGGACTCATCTGCCATGTAGCTACCTCCCTGTGCATGGATATGTTGGACTGATCTTCCATCTAGGTAACTCTCTGTATATGACCATATTGGACTTGTCTGCCATGTAGCTAGCTCCCTTTATATGGACATGTTGGACTCATCAGCCATGAAGCCAGCTCTCTCTGTATGGACAATTTGGGCTCATCTGCCTTGTAGCTAGTTCTCTATATATACACATTTTGGACTCAACTGCCATGTAGCTCTCAGCATATGGGCATGTTGGACTCATCTGCCATGTAGCTAGTCCTCCGTATATGGACATGTTGGACTACTCTTCCATGTTGCCAGCAATCAGTATATGGACACGTTGGACTCATCTGTCATGTAGCTAGAACTCTGTATATGGAAATGTTGCACTACTCTGCTATGTAGCTAGCTCTCTCTATATGGACAGTTTGGAGTCATATGCCTTGTAGCTAGTTCACTGTGCGTGGATATGTTGGACTGATCTGCCATGTAGGTAGCTTTCTGTATAGGAATTTATTGGACTTGTCTTCCATGTAGCTAGCACCCAGTATATGGACATGTTGGACTCATCTGCCATTTAGCTAAAACTCTCTATAAGGAAATGTTGAACTACTCTGCCATGTAGCTCGCTCTCTGTATATGGACATTTAAGGCTCGTCTGCCATGTAGCTAGCTCTCTGTGAATGGATATGTTGGACTGATTTGCCATGAAGGTAGGTTTCTGTATAAGAACATATTGGACTTGTCTGTCACGTAGCAAGTTTTCTGTATATGGACATGTTGGACTCATCAGCCATGTAGCCATCTCCCTCTGTATAAACATGTTGAACTCATCTACCTTGTAGTGAGTCCTCTATATATACACATGTTGGACTTATATGTCATGTAGCTAATTCTCAGTGTACAGACATGTTAGCCTCATCTGCCATGTAAGTAGTACTCTGTAAAGGGACATGTTGGACTACTCTGCCGCGTAGGTAGCTCTTTGTGCATGGATATGTTGCATTGATCTGCCATGTAGGTAGCTCTCTGTATATCATCATATTGGACTTGTCTGCCATGTAGCTAGCTCTCTTTTTATGGACATGTTGGACTCATTAGCCATGTAGCCAGCTTTCTCAGTATGAACATGTTGGAATCATCTGCCTTGTAGCTACTCCTCTATATATACATATGTTGGACTCATCTACCATATAGCTAACTCCCAGTATATGGACACATCTGCCATGTAGCTAATACTCTGTATATGGACATGTTGAACTACTCTGCCATTTAGCTAGCTCTCTGTGCATAGATATGTTGGAATGATCTGCCATGTTGGTAACTCTCTGTATATGAACATATTGGACTTGTCTGCCATTTAGCTAGCTCTCTGCATATTGACATTTTGGACTCATCTGCCCTGTAGCTAGTACTCTGTATATGGACATGTGAGACTACTCTTCCATATAGCTAACTGTCAGTATATGGACATGTGGTCTCATGTGCCATGTAGCTTGATTCTGTATATGGACACCTTGGACTACTCTTTCATGTAGCTAGCTCACAGTATATGGACACATTGGACTCCTCTGATATGTAGCTAGAACTCTGTATATGGAAATGTTGCACTATTCTGCCACGAAGCTAGCTCTCTGTATATGTACATTGTGGACTTGTCTGCCATGTAGCTAGTACTCTGTGCATGGAAATGTTTGACTCATCTGCCATGTATGTAGCTCTCTATATATGGACTAGTTGGACTCATCAGACATGTACCCAGCTCTCTTTCTATGACCATGTTGTACACTTCTTTCTTGTTGCTAGCCCTCTCTCTCTATATATATATATACAAGTTGGATTGATGTGCCGTGTAGCTAACTCTCATTACATGGACATGTTGGACTCATCGGCCATGTAGCTAGAACTCTGTATATGGAAATGTTGCAGTACCCTGCCATGCAGATAGCTCTCTATTATGGACATGTTGAATTCATCTGCCATGTAGCTACCTCTCTTTGTATGGCTAAGTTGCATTCATCCTCCATCTAGGTAGCTCTCTGTATATGAACATATTTTACTTGTCTGACACGTAGCTAGCTCTCTTTATATGGACATGTTGAACTCATCCGCCATGTAGCCTGCTCTCTCTGTATGGACACATCTGCATTGTAGCTAGTCCTCTATATATACATATGTTGGACTCAACTGTCATGTAGCAAACTCTCAGTATATGGACATGTTGGACTAATCTGCCATGTAGCTAGAACTGTGTATGTGGAAATGTTGCACTACTCTGTTATGTAGCTAGATTTCTATATATGGACATTTTGGACTTGTCTGCCATGTAGCTAGCTCTCTGTGCATGGATATGTTGGACTGATCTGCCATGAAGGTCGATCTCTGCATATGAACATATTGGACTTGTCTGTCATTTAGCTAGCTCTCTGTATATGGACATGTTGGACTCAACAGCCATGTAGGCAGCTCTCTCTGTATGGACATGTTGGACTCATCTGCATTGTAGCTATTCCTCTATATTTACACATTTTAGTCTCATCTGACATGTAGCTAATTATCAGTATACAAACATGTTGGACTAATCTACCATGTAGCTAGTACTCTGTATAGGGACATTTTGGACTACTCTGTCCTGTAGCTAGCAACCAGTATATGGACATGTTGGACTCATCTGCCATGTAGCTAGAACTCTGTATATGATAATGTTGCACTACTCTGCCATGTAGCTAGCTCTCTGTATATGGACATTTTGGACTCATCTGCCATGTAGCTACCTTCTGTGCATGTATATGTTGCACTGATATACCATGTAGGTAGCTCTCTGTATATTAATATATTGGACATGTCTGCCATGTAGCTAGCTATCTGTATATGGACATGTTGGACTCATCAGCCATGTAGCCAGCTCTCTCAGTATGAACTTGTTGGACTCATCTGTCTTGTAGCTAGTCCTCTATATATACACATGTTGGACCCAACTGCCTTGTAGCTAACTCTCAGTATATGGACATGTTGGACTCATCTCTCATGTAGCTAGTCCTCTGTATAGGGACATGTTGGACTACCCTGGCAGGTTGCCAGCTCTCAGAATATGGACAAGTTGGACTCATCTGCCATGTAGCTAGAACTCTGCATATGGAAATGTTTCACTACTCTGTCATGTAGATAGCTTTCTACATATGGACATTTTGGACTCGTGTGCCATGTAGCTAGCTCTCTGTGCATGGATATGTTGGACTGATCTGCTGTGAAGGTAGCTCTCAGTATATGAACATAATGGACTCATATGCCATATAGGCAGCTGTCTCTATATGAACATGTTTGACTCATCTGCCTTGTAGGTATTCCTCTACATATACACATTTTGGACTCATCTGACATGTAGCTAATTATCAGTATACAGACATGATGGACTGAACTGCCATGTAGCTAGTACTCTGTATAGGGACATTTTGGACCACTCTGTCATGTAGCTAGCACCCAGTATATTGACACGTTTGACTCTTCTGACATGTAGCTAGAATTCTATATATGGAAATGTTGCAATACAATGTGATGTAACTAGCTCTCTGTATATGCACACGTTGGACTCATCTGCCATGTAGCTAGAACTCTGTATAAGGAAATGTTGCACTACTCTGCCATGTAGCTAGCTCTCTTTAAGAACATTTTGGAATTGTCTACCATGTAGCTAGCTCTCAGTCCATAGATATGTTGAACTGATCTAATTTGTAGCCTTCTCTCTCTGTATGAACATGTTGGACTCATCTGCCTTGTAGCTAGTCCTTTATATATACACATGTTGGACTCATCTGCCAAGTAGCAAACTGTCAGTTTATGCACATGTTGGACTCTTCTGCCAGGTAGCTAGTCCTCTAAATATGGACATGTTGGAGTACACAGCCATGTTGTTAGCTCTTAGTATATGGACATGTACAACTCATCTGCCATGTTGCCAGAACTCTGTATATGGAAATGTTGTACTACTCTGCCTTGTAGCAAGCTCTCTGTATATGGACATTTTGGACTAGTATACCATTTAGCTACCTCTCTGTGTATGGATATGTTGCACTGATCTGCCATGTAGGTAGCTCTCTGTATATGAACGCATAGTCCTTGTCTGCCATGCACTTAGCTCTCTGAATATGTACATGTTGGACTCATCAGCCATGTAGCCAGCTCTCTTTGTATGAAAATGTTGGACTCATCTGCCTTAGAGCAAAC
>NW_006408926.1:458051-460767 GCF_000296735.1 Chrysochloris asiatica
GTACATGTTGGACTCATCAGCCATGTAGCCAGCTCTCTTTGTATGAAAATGTTGGACTCATCTGCCTTAGAGCAAACCCTCTGAACATACACATGTTGGACTCATCTGCCATGTAGTTAACTCTTAGTATATGGGCATGTTGGACTCATCTGCCATGTACCTATCTCTCTTTATATGTATATTTTGGACTCGTCTGCCATGTAGCTGACTCTCAGTATATGGACACATTGGAAACATCTGACATGTAGCTAGAACTCTGTATATGGCAATGTTGTATTATTCTGCCATGTAGTAGCTACCTCTCTCCATATTGACACGTTAGACTCACCTGTCATGTAGCTAGTACCCTGTATATGGAAAAGTTGCACTACTCTGCCATGTATCCAGCTCTCTGTTTTTGGACATATTGGCTTCGTCTGTCATGTAGCTAGCTCTCTGTACATGGATATGTTGGAATGATCAGTCATGTAGTAGCTCTCTGTAAATGAAAATATTGGACTTGTCTGCCGTGTATCTAGCTTTCTGTGCATGGACATGTTGTATTCATCAGCCATGTAGCCAGCTCTCTTTGTATGAACATATTGGAATCATCTGCCATGTTGCTAGCCCTCAGTATATGGACATGTTGGACTCATCTGCCATGTAGCTAATTCTTTGTATAAGAGCATGTTAGACTACTGTGCCATGTAGCTAGCTCTTAGTATAAGGACATGTTGGACTACTCTGCCATGTAGCTAGAACTGTTTGTATGGAAATGTTGCACACCTCTGCCATGTAGCTAACTCTCTGTATATGGATATTTTGGACTCGTCTGCCATGGAGCTAGCTCTCTGTACAAGAATATGTTGGAGTGATCTGCAAAGTAGTTAGCACTCTGTATATGAAGATATTGGAATGGTCTGCCATGAAGCTAACTCTCTGTAAATGGACATGTTGGACTCATCAACCATGCAGCCAGCTCTCTATGTATGAACATGTTGGACTCATCTGTCTTGTAGGTTGCTCTTAACATACGGACACGTTGGACTCATATTTCATGTAGCTAGATCCCTGTATATGGAAATGATGCACTCCTCTGCCATGTAGCTAACTCTCTGTATACAGACATTTTGGACTTGTCTGCCATGTAGCTATGTCTCTGTACATGGATATGTTGGACTGATTTGCATGTAGTTAGGTCTCTGTATATGAACATATTGGACTTGCCTGCCATGTAGCTAGCTTTCAGTATATGGACATGTTGGACTCATCAGCCATGTATCCAGCTCTCTGTATATGAACATGTTGGACTCATCTGCCTTCTACCACGCCCTCTAAATATACACATTTTGGACTCATCTGCCATGTAGCTAACTTGCAGTATATGGACATGTTGGTCTCATCTGCCATGTAGCTAGAACTCTGTATATGGACTTTTTGGATTGCTCTGCCATGTAGCTAACTCTCAGTATATGGGCATGTTGGACACATCTGCCATGTAGCTTGTCCTCTGTATATGGACATGTTGGACTACTCTTCCATGTTGCCAGCAATCAGTATATGGACACGTTGGACTCATCTGCCATGTAGCTAGAACTCTGCATCTGGAAATGATGCACTATTCTGCAATGTAGCTAGCTCACTGTATATGGACACGTTGGACTCATTTGCCATGTATCTAGAACTCTTTATATGGATATGTTGGACTACTCTGCCATATAGTTAAATCTCAGTATATGGACACGTTGGACTAATCTGCCATGTAGCCAGAACCCTGTATATGGAAATGATGCACTACTCTGCCATGTATCTATCTATCTCTATATGTACATTTTGGACTCGTCTGCCATGTAGCTAGCTCTCTGTACATGGATATGTTGGAGTCATCCGACATGTAGCTAGAACTCTGTATATGGAAATGTTGCATTACTCTACCATGTAGCTCGCTATGTCTACATGGAAGGTTGGAATCATCTGCGATGTAGCTAGTACCCTGTATATTGAAATGTTACACTGCTCTGCCATGTTTCCAGCTCTCTGTATAATGACATATAGGCCTCATCTGTCATGTAGCCAGCTCTCTGTACAGGGATATGTTGGAATGATATGTCATTTAGGTAGATCTGTATATATGAATATATTGGACTTGTCTGCCATATAGCCAGCTCTCTGTATGTACATGTTAGACTCATCTGCCTTGTATCTAGCCCTCTAAATATACACATTTTGGATTCATCTGTCATGTAGCTAGCTTTCAGTATATGGTCATGTTTTAATCATCAGCCATATAGCCAGCTATCTTTGTATGAACATGTTGAACTCATCTGCTGTGTAGCTAAGCATCTAAATATGCACATGTTGGACTCATCGGCCAGATAGCGACCTCTCAGGATATGGACATATTGGACTAATCTACCATGTAGCTAGTACTCTGTATGTGTACATGTTGGACTTCTCTGACATGTTACTAGCTCTCTTTATATGAACAGGTGGACTCAACTGCCGTGTAGCTAGAATTTTGTATATGGAAATGTTGCACTACTCTGCCATGTAGCTAGCTCTCTGTATATGAAAATTTTGGACTCATCTGCCATGTAGCTAGCTCTTAGTTTATGGACATGTTGGACACATGTGCCATGTAGCTAGAACTCTGTAAATGGACATGTTGCACTACTCTGCCAGGTAGTTAGCTCTCTGTATATGGGTATTTTAGACTCGTATGCCATGTAGCTATCTC
>NW_006408926.1:460997-465579 GCF_000296735.1 Chrysochloris asiatica
CTTGTAGCTACTCCTCTCTATATACACATGTTGGATTCATCTGCCATGTAGCTAACTCTCAATATATGGACATGTTGGACTCATCTGCCATATAGCTAGTACTCTGTATATGGACATGATGGACTACTCTGCCATGTACTAGCTCTCAGTATATGGACACATTGGACTAATCCCCCATGTAGGTACAACTCTGTATATGGAAATGTTTCACTACTCTGCCATGTAAGTTGCTCTATGAATATGGATATTTTGGATTTGTCTGCCATATAGCTGGATCTCTGTACATGGATATGTTGTTCTGTTCTGCCGTGTAAGTAGCTCTCTGTATATGAATGTATTGCATTTGTCTGCCATGTAGCTAGTTCTCAGTATATCGACATGTTGGACTCATCAGCCATGTAGCCAGCTCTCTGTGTATGAACATGTTGGAGTCATCTTCCTTGTAGCTAGTACTCAGTATATACACAAGATGGACTCATCTGGCATGTAGCTAACTCTCAGTATATGGACATGTTGGCCTCATCTGCCATGTAGTTGTCAGTATATGGACATGTTGGACTACTCTACCATGTAGCTAGCTCTCTGTATATGGACATTTTGAAGTGATCTGTCATGTAGCCTGCTCTCTATGCATGGATATGACGGATTGATTTGCCATGTCGTTTTGTCTCTGTATATGAACATATTGGACTTGCCTGCCATGTAGGTAGCTCTCTGTATGTGGACATGTTGGACTCATTAGCAATATAGCCAGCTCTCTCTGTAAGAACATGTTGGAATCTTCTACCTTACAGATAGTCCTCTATATATATATATACATGTTGGACTCATCTGCCATATAGCTAATTCATAGTATATGTACATGTTGGACTCATCTGCCATGTAGTTAGAACTGTGTATATGGACATGTTGGACTGCTCTACCATGTAGCTAACTCTATGTATGTGGACATTTTGGACTCATCTGCCATGTAGTTAGATCTTTGTGCATGAATATGTTGGACTGATATGCCATATAGTTAGCTCGCTATATATGAACTTATTCAACTAGTCTGCCATGTATCTAGTTGCCTATTTATGGACATGTTTGACTCATCAGCCATGTAGCCAGCTCTCTCTGAATGAACATGATGGACATTTCTGCCTTGAAAGTAGTCCTTTAGATATACACAAGTTGGACTCATCTGACATGTACCTAACTTTCAGTATATGAACATGTTGGACTCATCTGCCATGTAGCTAGAACTCTGTATATGGACATATTGGAGTTGCCTGTCATGTAGCTAGCTCTCTGTATATGGACATGTTGGAATCATCAGCATTGTAGCCATCTCTCTCTGGATTTACATGTTGGACTCATGAGCCTAGTAACTTGTCCTGTAACTATACATATGTTGGACTCATCTGCCATGTAGCTAACTCTCAGTATATGGACATGTTGGACTCATCTGCCATGTAGCTAGTAGTATGTATATGGACATGTTTGAATACTCTGCCATGTGGCCAGCTCTCAGTATATGGACATGTGGGACTCATCTGACAAGTAGCTAGAGCTCTGAATATGGAAATGCTGCAATACTCTTCCATGAAGCTAGCTCTCTTTATATGGTATTTTAGACTCATCTGCCATGTAGCTAGCTCTCTGTGCATGGATATGTTGGACTGATCTGCCATGTAGGTAGCTCTCTGTATATGAACATATTGAACATATCTGCCACATAGGTATCTATAAGTATATGTACATGTTGGACTCTTCAGCCATGTAGCCAGCTATCTCTGTATCAACATCATGTATTCATCTGCCTAGTAGTTTGAGCACTGAATATGGAAATTTTGCACTAAACTGCAATGTAGCTAGCTCTCTTTATATGGACATTTTGAACTTGTCTGCCATGTAGCTAGATTTTGGTGCATGGATGAGTTGGATTGATCTGCCGTGTAGGTAACTCTCTTTATATGAACATATTGGACTTCTCTGCCACACAGTTAGCTATTTGTTTGGACATGTTGGACTCATCTGCTTGTAACTAGTCCTCTACATATACACATGTTGTTCTCATCTGAAATGTAGCTAACTCTCAGGTTATGGACATGTTAGACTACTCTGCCATGTAGCTAGCTCTAAGTATATGGACACGTTGGACTCATTTGCCATGAAGTTAGAACACTGTATATGGAAATGTTGCACTAATCTTCCATGTAGCTAGCTCTCTGTTTATGGACATATAGAACTCATCTGCCATGTTGCTAGCCTTCTGTGCATGGATATGTAGGATTCATCTTCCATGAAGTTAGTACTCTGTATATGGACATGTTGGACTATTCTGCCATGTAGCTAGCTCTCAGTATATGGACACGTTGGACTCATCTGCCATTTAGTTAGAATTCTGTATATGGATATGCTGGATTACACTGCCATGTAGTTACCACTCAGTATATGGACATATTGGACTCATCTCCCTTGTAGCTAGTACTACGTATATGGAAATGTTGGACTACTGTACGATGTAGCTAGCTCTCAGTATATGGACACGTTGGACTCATCTGCCATGTACCTCGAACTCTGTATATGAAATCTTGCACTACTCTGCCATGTGGCTAGCTCTCTGTATATGGACATTTTTGAGTCCTCTGTCATGTAGCTAGCTCTCTGTGCATTGATATGTTGGACTGAACTGCCATGTTGGTAGCTGTCAGTGTATGGACATGTTGGAATCATCAGCCATGTAGCCACCTCTCTCTGGATTTACATGTTGAACTCATGAGCCTAGTAGATTGTCCTGTGAATATACGTATGTTGGACTCATCTGCCATGTAGCTAACTCTCAGTATATGGACATGTTGGACTCATCTGCCATGTAGCTAGTATTCTGTACATGGAAATGTTTGAATACTCTGCCATGTAGCCAGCTCACAGTATATGGACATGTGGGACTCATCCGACATGTAGCTAGAGATCTGAATATGGAAATGCTGCACTACTCTTCCCTGAAGCTAGCTCTCTTTATATGGCATTTTGGACTCGTCTGCCATGTAGCTAGCTCTCTGTGCATGGAAAAGTTTGACTGATCTTCCATGTAGGTAGCTATCAGTATATGAAGATATTGGACTACTCTGCTATGTAGCAAGATCTCTGTTTATGGACATTTTGAACACGTGTGTCATGTATCTAACTCTCTGTGCATGGATGTGTTGGATTGATCTACCATGTATGTAGCTCTCTGTATATGATCGTAGTGGACATGTCGGCCATATAGGTAGATGTCAGTATATGGATATGTTGGACTCATCAGCCATGTAGCCAGCTCTCTCTGTATGAACATGTTGGACTCATCAGCCTAGAAGCTTGTCCTGTAAATATTCACATGTTAGACTCATCTGCCATATAGCTACCTCTCAGTGCATGGACATGTTGGACTACTCTGTCATGTGGCTAGCTCTCAGTATATGGACATGTGGGACTTATCTATCATGTAGCTGGAGATCTGAATATGGAAATGTTGCACTACAGTGCAATGAAGCTAGCTCTCTTTATATGGACATTTTGGATTTGTCTGCCATGTAGCTAGCTCTCGGTGCATGGATAAGTAGGAATGATCTGCCATGTAGGTAACTCTCTTTATCTGAACATATTGGAATTCTCTGCCATGCAGATAGCTCTTTGTTTGGACATGTTGGACTCATCTGCTTGTAGTTAGTCCTCTATATATGCACATGATGTTCTCATCTGAAATGTAACTAACTCTCAGGTTATGGACATGTTGGACTCATCTGCCATGTAGCTAGTACTCTGTATATGGACACGTTGGACTACTCTGCCATGTAGCTAGCTCTCAGTATATGGACACGTTGGACTCATCTGCCATATAGATAGACCTCTGTATATGGAAATTTTGCACTACTCTTCCATGTAGCTACCTCTCTGTACATGGACATGTTGGACTACTCTGATGTAGCTATCTCTCAGTATATGGACATGTGGGACTTATCTATCATTTATCTGGAGATCTGAATATGGAAATGTTGCACTACAGTACAATGAAGCTAGATCTCTTTATATGGACATTTTGGATTTGTCTGCCATGTTGCTAGCTCTCTGTGCATGGATATGTTGGACTGATATGCCATATAGCTAGTACTCTGTATATGGGCTTGTTGCACTACCCTGCCATGTAGCTTCCTTTCAGTATATTGACACGTTGGATTCATTTGCCATGTAGCTAGAACTCTGTATATGGAAATGTTGGACTACTCTGCCATGTAGCTAGCTCTCAATATATGGAGACATTGGACTCATCTGCCATGTAGCTTGAACTCTGTATATGAAATGCAGCAATATTTTTTTCCTTGTAGCTAACTCTCTGTACATGGACATTTTGGACTCATCTCCCATGTAGCTAGCTATCTGTGCATGGATATGGTGGAATGATCTGCCATGTAGGTAGCTCTCTGTATATGAAGATATTGGACATATCTGCCATGTAGGTTTGTTGTTGTTGTTAAGTGCCATCGAGTCGGGTCCGACCCATAGCGACCCTGTACAGGGTTTCCGAGGATGTAAATCTTTACGGGAGTAGAAAGCC
>NW_006408926.1:465679-476221 GCF_000296735.1 Chrysochloris asiatica
TCTTTCTCCCGCGGAGCGGCTGGTAGTTTCGAACCGCTGACCCTAAGGTTCGCAGCCCGATTCGTAACCACTACGCTACCAGAGCCATGTAGGTAGCTGTCAGTATATGGACATGTTGGACCCATCAGCTATGTAGCCAGCTCTCTCTGTAAGAACATGTTGGACTCATCTGCGTAGTAGCTTCCCCTATAAATATACACATGTTGGACTGCTCTGCCATGTAGCTAATTCTGAGTATATGGACATATTAGACTCATCTTCCATGTAGCTAGTACTATGTATTTTGACATTGTGGTTTCATCTGCCATGTATCTAATACCCGGGATATGGACATAATGGAATACAATGACATGTAGCTACCTCTTAGTATATGGACATGATGGACTCATCTGCCATGTAGCTAAATCTTCTTATATGGAAATGTTGCACTACAATGCCATATAGCTAAATCACTGTATATGGACTTCGTAGACTCGTCTGCCATGTAGCTAGCTATCTGTTCATGGATATATTGGACTGACCTGACATGTAGGTTACTCTTTGTATATGAACATACTGGACTTGTCCGTCATGTAGCTAGCACTCTGTATATGGACTAGTTAGACTCATCAGCCATGTATCCAGCACTCTCTGTATGAATATGTTGGACTCATCTGCTTTGTAGCTATTCAACTATATATACACATGTTGGACTAGTCAGCCATGTAGCTAACTCTCAGTAAATGGACATGTTGGTCTAATCCGCTATGTAGCTAATATGCTGTATATGGACATGTTGGACTACTCTGCCATGTAGCTAGCTCTCATTATATGGACATATGGGACTCATCTGCAATGTAGCTAGAGCTTTCAATATGGAAATTTTGCACAACTCTGTCATGTAATTAGCTCTCTTTATATGAACATTTTAGACTCGTCTGCCATGTAGCAAGCTCTTTGTGCATGGATATGTGGGACAGATCTGCCATGTAGTTAGGTCTCTGTATATGAACATATTGGACATGTCTGCCATATAGGTAGCTCTCAGTATATGGACATGTTGGACTCATCAGCCATGTAACCATCTCTCTCTGTATGAATATGTTGGACTCATCTGCCTAGTAGCTTTCCCTGTAAATATACACTTGTTGGACTCATCTGCCATGAAGCTAACACTCAGTATATGGACATATTGGACTCATCTGCCATGTAACGAGCTCTCTGTGTATGAACATGTTGGACTCATCTACCTTGTAGCTAGTCCTCTATATATACACATGTTGGACTCATCTGCCAAGTACCTAACTATCAGTATATGGACACGTTGGAATCATCTGCCATGTAGCTAGAACTCTGCATATGGAAATTTTGCATTACCCTGCTGTGTAGTTAGCTCTGTGTACATGAACATTTTGGACTTGTCTGCCATATGGCTGGATCTCTGTGCATAGATATGCTGGACTGATCTGCCATGTAGGTAGCTCTCTGTATATAAACATATGAGATATTTCTGCCATGTAAATAACTCTATGTATATGGACATGTTGGACTCATCAGCCATGTAGTCAGCCCCTTTGTATGAACATGTTGGAGTCATCTGCCTTGTAGCTAGTCCTCTATATATACACATGTTGGACTCATCTGCCATGTACCTAACTCTCGGTATATGGACATGTTGTACTCATGTGCCATGTAGCTAGCTCTCGGTATATGGACATTTTGGACTTATCTGACATCTAGCTAGCTCTCTGTGCATTCATATGTTGGACTGAACTGCCATGTAGGTAGCTCTCTGTATATGAACATGTTGAACTTGTCTGCCATGTAGCTAGCTCTCAGTATGTAAACATGATGGACTCATCAGCCATGTATCCAGCTCTCTTTGTATGAATATGTTGAACTCATCTTCTTTGTAGCTAATCCTCTATATATACAAATGTAGGACTCATCTACCATGTAGCTAACTCTCAGTATATGGACACGTTGGAGTCATCTGCCATGTAGATAGTACGCTGTATATGGACATGTTGGACTACTCTGTCATGTAGCTAGCTCTCAGTATATGGACACGTTGGTCTCATCTTTCATGTAGCTAGAGCTCTGTATATGGAAATGTTGCACTACCCTGCCATGTAGCTAACTCTCTGTATTTGTACATTTAGCTCTCTGTGACTGGATATGTTGGAATGATATGCCATGTAGGTATCTCTCTATATGAACATATTCCACTTGTCTGCCATGTAGTTAGTTCTCTGTATATGGACATGTTGGACTAATAAACCATGTAGACATTTCTCTGTAGGACATGTTTGACTCATCTGCCTTGTAGCTAGTCCTCTATATGTACACATGTTGGACTCATCTATCATGTAGCTAATTCTCAGTATAATCACATGTTGGACTCATCTGCCATGTAGCTAATATTCTCTATATGGACATTTTGGAATACTATCCCATGTTGCTAGCTCTCAGTACATGGACACGTTGGACACATTTGCCATTTATCTAGAACTCTGTATATGGAAACGCTGCACTACTCTGTCATCTAGTTACCTATCTGTGTATGGACATTTTGGATTCGTCTGTCATGTAGTTAACTTTCTGTGCATAGATATGCTGGAATGATTTGCCAAGTAGGTAGTTCTTTGTATATAAACATATGGGACTTGTCTGCCATGTAGCTAACTCTCTGTATATGGACATGTTGGATTCATCTGAAATGTAGCCAGCTCTCTGTGTATGGACATGTTGGAGTCATCTGCCTTTTAGCTAACCCTATAAACATATACATGTTGGACTTATATGTCATGTTGCTAACTTTTCAGTATATGGACATGTTGGATTCATCTGCCATGTAGCTAGTAAACTGCATATGGACATGTTGGACTACTCTGCCAAGTAGCTAGCTCTCAGTATATGGATACGTTGGACTCATCTGCCATGTAGCAAGAACTCTGTATATGGAAACATTGCACTTCTCTGCCATGTATCCAGCTCTCTGTATATAGACATTTTGGACTTGTCTTCCACGTAGCTACCTCTCTCTGGTTGAACATGTTGGACACATCTGCCTTTTAGCTAGTCCTCTATATATACACATGTTGGACTCATCTCCATGTAGCTAACTCTCAGTATATGGACTTGTTGGATTCATCTTCCATGTTGCTAGTTCTCTGTATATGAACATGTTGGACTACTCTGCCATGTAGCTAGCTTTCAGTGTATGCACATGTTTGATTCATCTGGCATGTAGCTAAAACTCTGGATATGGAAATGATGCACCACTCCGTCATGTAGCCAGCTCTCTGAAAATGGACATTTTGGACTTGTCTGCCATGTAGCTAGCTCTCTGTTCATGGATATGTTGGACTGATCTGCCATGTTGGTAGCTCTCTGTATATGAACATATTGGCTTTGCCTGCCACGTAGCTAACTCTCTGTAAATGGACATGTTGCACTCATCAGCCATGTAGCCAGCTCTCTGTGTATGCACATGTTGGACTCATCTGCCTTGCAGCTAGTCCTCTATATATACTCGTTGGACTCATCTGCCATGTGGCTAACTCTCAGTATATGAACATTTTGGACTCATCTGTCATTTAGTTAGCACTCCATATATGGACATATTGGAATACTCTGCCATGTAGCTAACTCTCAGTATATGGACACGTTGGACTCATCTGCCATGTACCTAGAACTCTATATATGTAAATGCTGCACTACTCTGTCATTTAGATAACTCCCTTTATATGGACATATTGGACTCCTCTGCCATGTAGCTAGCTAGCTGTGCATGGATATTTTGGACTGATCTGCCCTGTATATGAACATATTGGATTGGTTTGCCATGTACCTACCTTTGTGTATATGGAATTGTTGGACTCATCAGACATATAGTAAGCACTCTCTATATCAACATGTTGGACTCATCTGCCTTGTAGCTACTCCTCTATATATACACATGGTGGATTCATCTCCATGTAGCTAAGTCTCAGTATATAGACATGTTGGACTCATTTGCCATGTAGCTAGTACTCTGTATGTGGACATGTTGGACTACTCTAACATGTAGCTAGCTCTCAGTATATGGACATGTTAGACTCTTTTGGCATGTAGCTAGAACTCTTTATATGGAAATGTTGCACTACCGTATAAATAGCTCTCTGCATATGGACCTTTTGGACTTGTCTTCCATGTAGCCTGCTCTCTCTGTAGAAACATGTTGGACTCATTTGCCTTGTAGCTAGTCCTCTATATATACACATGTTGGACTCATCTTCTATGTAGCTAACTCTCAGTATATGGACATGTTGGACTCATCTGCCATGTATCTAGTACTCTGTCTATGGGCAGGTTGGACAACTCTGCCATGTAGCTAGCTCTCAGTATATGGACACGTTGAACTCATGTGCCATGTAGCTAGAATTCTGTATATGGGAATTTTGCACTACTCTGCCATGTAGCTAGCTCTCTGCATATGGACATTTTGGACTCATCTCACATGTAGCTAGCTCTCTGTGCATGGATATGTTCGACTGATCTGCCATGTAGTTAGCTCTCTGTATATGAACATATGGGACTTGTCTGTCATGCAGCTAGCTGTTTGTATATGCACATGTTGGAATCATTAGCCATGTAGCCAGCTCTCTCTTTATGAACATGTTGGACTCATCTGCCTTGTAGCTAGTCCTTTATATATACACATGTTGGACTCATCTGACATATAGGTAGTACTATGTATATGAACATGTTTGACTACTCGGCCATGTAGCTAGCTCTAAATATTTAGACACGTTGGACTCCTCTGTCATGTAGCTAGAACTCTGTATATAGAAATGTTGTACTACTCCCTCATGTAGCTAGCTCTCTCTGTATTGACATTTTAGACTCCTCTGCTATGTAGTTAGCTCTCTGTGTCTAGATATGCTGGACTGATATGCCATTTAGATAGATCTCTTTATAGGAAGATATGGGACTTGTCTGTGATGTATCTCACTCTCTGTATATGGACATCTTGGACTCTTCAGCTATGTAGCCAGTTATCTCTGTATGAATATGTTGTATTCATCTAGCTTGTAGCTCGCCCTCCAAATACACACATGTTGGACTCATCTATAATGTAGCTAGAACTCTATTTATGGAAATGATGCACTACTATCTTTATGTAGCGAGCTATCTTAATATGGACATTTTGGACTCTTCTGCCATGTAGCTAGCTGTCTGTCCATGGATATGTTGGACTGATCTACCTGTAGGTAGCTCTCTGTATATGAACATATTGGACTTGTCTGCTATGCATCTACCTCTCTGTATATGGACATGTTGGACCCATCAGACATATAGCTAGCATTCTCTGTATCAACATTTTGGACTCATCTACCTTGTAGCTAATCATCTATATATACACAAGTTGGCCTCATCTGCCATGTAGCTAAGTCTCAGTATATATACATGTTGGACTCATCTGTTATGTAGATAGTACCCTCTATGTGAAAATGTAGGACTACTCTGCCATGTAGCTAGCTCTCAGTATATAGACATGTTGGACTCACCTGCCATGTAGCTAGAACTCTGTATGTGGACATGTTGGACAATTCTTCCATGTAGCTAGCTCTCAGTATATACACACGTTGAACTCATCTGCCATCTAGCTAGAACTCTGTATATGGAAATGTTGCCCTACGGGGTCATGTAGCTAGCTCTCTATGTATGGACATTTTGGACTCTAAAATGTAGCCAGCTCACTCTGTATGAACATGTTGGACTCATCTGCCTTGTAACTAGTCCTCTAAATAAAAACATGTTTGGCTCATCTGCCATGTAGTTAACTCTCAGTATATGGGCACGTTGTCCTAATCTGCCATGAAGCTAGATCTCTGTATATGTAAATGTTGCACTATTCTTTCATGTAACTAGCTCTCTGTATATGGACATTTTGGACTCTTCTGCCATGTAGCCAGAAATCTGTGCATAGATATGCTGGACCGATCTGCCATATATATAGCTCTCTGTATATGAACATATGAGACTTGTCTGCCATGTAGCTAGCTCTCTGTATATGAACATTTGAGACTCGTCTGCCATGTAGTTAGCTCTCTGTACATGGATATGTTGGACTGATCTGCTATTTTGGTACCTCTCTGTATATGAAAATATTGGATTTGTCTGCATGTAGCTAGCCCTCTAAATATACACATGTTGTGTTCATCTGCTATGTAGCTAATTGTCAGTATATGGACACGTTGGACTCATCTGCCATGTATATGGAACACTGTATATGGAAATGTTGCACTACTCTGCCATGTAGCTAGGTATCAGTATATGGACACGTTGGACTCATCTGCCATGTACCTAGAATTGTGTATGAGAAAATGTTGCACTACTCTGCTATGAAGTTAACTCTATGTATATGATAATTTTGTACTCATCTGTCATGTAGATAACTCTCTGTACATGGATATGTTGGAATGATCAGTCATGTAGGTAGCTCTGTATATATGAAAATATTGGACTTTTCTGCCATGAATGTAGCTTTCTGTGTATGGACATGTTGGATTCATCAGCCATGTGGCCAGCTCTCTGTGTATGAACATGTTGGAATCATCTGCCATGTTGCTAGCCCTCAGTATATGGACATGTTGGACTCATCTGCAATGAAGCTAGTACTTTGTATAAGGACATGTTAGACTACTGTGCCATGTAGCTAGGGTTCAGTATATGGACACGTTGGACTACTCTGCCATGTAATTAGAACTCTTTGTATGGAAATGTTGCACACCTCTGCCATGTAGCTAACTTTCTGTATATGGACATTTTGGACTCGTCTTCCATGGAGCTAGCTCTCTGTACAAGGATATGTTGGAGTCATCTGCAAAGTAGGTAGCACTCTGTATATGAAGATATTGGAATTGTCTGCCATGAAGGTAGATCTCTGTAAAAGGACATGTTGGACTCATCAACCATGCAGCCAGCTCTCTGTGTAGGAACACGTTGGACTCATCTGCCTTGTAGCTTGCTCTTAATATATGCAGGACTCATATTCCATGTAGCTAGATGCCTGTCTATGGAAATGTTGCACTCTACCATGTAGCTAAATCTTTGTATATGGACACTTTGGACTCGTCTGCCAAAAAGCTATCTATCTGTACATGGATATGTTAGACTTATATGCCATGAAGGTAGATCTCTGTAAAAGGACATGTTGGACTCATCAGCCATGTAGCCAGCTCTCTGAATATGAACATGTTGGACTCATCTGCCTTCTATCGAGCCCTCTAAATATACACATGTTGGACTCATCTGCCATGTAGCTAACTAGCAGTATATGGACATGTTGGACTCATGTAACTAGAACTCTATATATGGATTTGTTGGATTGCTCTGCCATGTAGCTAAATCTCAGTATATGGATACGTTGGACTCATCTGCCATGTAGTTAGAACTCTGTATCTGGAAATGTTGTACTACTCTGCAATGTAGTTATCTCACTGTATATGGACACATTGGACTCATCTGCCATGTATCTAGAACTCTGTATATGGACATGTTGGACTACTCTGCCATATAGCTAAATCTCAGTATATGGACACGTTGGACTAATCTGCAATGTAGCTAGAACCCTGTATATGGAAATGATGCACTACTCTGCCATGTACCTATCTCTCTCTATATATGCATATTTTGGACTCGTCTGCCATGTAGCCAGCTCTCTGTACATGATATGTTGGAGTCATCTGACATGTAGTTAGCCCTCTAAATATACACATGTTGGATTCATCTGTTATGTAGCTAGCTCTCAGCATATGGTCATGTTTTAATCATCAGCCATGTAGCCAGCTCTCTTTGTATGAACATGTTGTACTCATCTGCTGTGTAGTAACCCTCTAAATATGCACATGTTGGACTCATCTGCCACAATGCTAACACTCAGCATATGGCACATTGGACTCATCTGCCATGGAGTTAGAACTCTGTATATGGAAATGTTTCACTACTCTCACATGTAGCTAGCGCTCCATATATGGACATGTTGGACTCATCAGCCATGCTGCCAGCTCTCTCTGTATGAACATGTTGGACTCATCTGCCTTGTAGCTTGTTCATAGTATATGGACACGTTGGACTCATCTCCCATGTAGCTAGAGCTGTGTATATGGAAATGTTCCACTACTCTGCCATGTAGCTAGCTCTCTGTATATGAACATTTTGGAATCGCCTGCCATGTAGCTATTTCTCTGTACATGGATATGTTGGACTGCTCTGCCATTAATGTAGCACTCTGTATATGAAAATATTGAACTTGTCTGCCATCTTGCTATCTCTTAGTATATGGACATGTTGGGCTCCTCTGTCATGTAGCTATCTGTCTGTACATGGATTTGTTGGACTGATCTGTTATGGATGTAGCTCTCTGTATAAGAACATATAGGACTTGTCTGAGATGTAGCTACCTTTCAGTATATGGACATGTTAAACTCATCAGGCATGTAGCCAGCTCTCTGTATATGAACATCTTGGACTCATAGGCCTTTTAACTCTCAGTATAAGGACATGTTGGACTCATCTGCCCTGTAGCTAATTCTCAGTATATGGACATATTGGGCTCATCTGCCATGTAGCTAGTACTCCGTATATGGAAACGTTTGACTACTCTTCCATATCTCTAACACTCAGTATATGGACATGTTGGACTCATCTGCCATGTAGCTAGAACTCTGTATATGGAAACGTTGAACTACTCTGCCATATATCTAGCTCTCTGTATATGGACATTTTGGGCTCCTCTGCCATGTAGCTATTTCTCTGTACATGGATATGTTGCACTGACCTGTCATGGATTTAGCTCTCTGTATATGACCATATTGGACTTGTCTGAGATGTAGCTAGCTCTCATTATATGGAAATGTTGAACTCATCAGGCATGTAGCCAGCTCTCTGTATATGAACATCTTGGACTCATCTGCCTTCTAGCTCTCAGTATAAGGACATGTTGGACTACTCTGCCATATCGCTAACACTCAGTAAATGGACAAGTTGGACTCATCTGCCATGTAGCTAGTACTCTGTTTATGGAAATGTTGCACTACTCTGCAATGTAGCTAGCTCTCTGTATGTGGACACGTTGGATTCAAATGCCATATAGCTAGATATCTGTATATGGACATGTTGGACTACTCGGCCATAGAGCTAACTCTCAGCATATGGACACGTTGGACTCATCTGTCATCTAGCTAGAAGCCTGTATATGTAAATGTTGCACTACTCTGCCATGTATCTAGCTCTCAGTATAAGGACATGTTGGACTCATCTGCCATGTAGCTAGAACTCTGTATATTGACATGTTGCACTAATCTGCCATGATGCTAGCTCTCTGTATATGAACATTTTGAACTTGTCTGCCATGTAGCTAGCTCTCTGTACATGGATATGTTGGACCGATCTTCGATGTAGGTAACTCTCTGTATATCAACATATTGGACTTGTCTGTCATGAAGTAGCTCTCAGTATAAGGACATGTTGGACTCATCAGCCATGTAGCCAGCTCTCTGTGTATAAACCTGTTGGACTCATCTGTCTTGTAGCTGCTCCTCTATATATACACATGTTGGACTCATCTGCAATGTAGCTAACTCTCAGCATATGGACACATTTGACTCATCTGCCATGTAGCTAGTACTTTGTATATGGACATGTTGGACTACTCTGCCATGTAGCTAGCTCTCAGTATATGGACACATAGGACTAATCTGCCATATAGCTAGAACTCTGTGTATGGCAATGTTGGATTATTCTGCCATGTAGCTAGCTCTCTGTATATGGTCACATTAGACTCATCTGCCCTGTAGCTAGTACCATGTATATGGAAATGTTGCACTACACTGCAATGTATCCAGCTCTCTGTATATGGACATATTGTCTTCCTCTGTCATATAGGTAGCACTCTGTATATGGATATGTTGGAATGATCAGTCATGTTGGTAGCTCTGTATATATAGGAATATATTGGATTTGTCTGCAATGTATCTAGCTTTATGTGCATGGATATGTTGGACTCATCAGCCATGTAGCCAGCTCTTTGTGTATGAACATGTTGGAATCATCTGCCATGTTGCTAAATCTCAGTATATGGACATATTGGACTCATCTGCAATGTAGCTAGTACTCTGTATATAGACATTTTAGACTCATCTGCCATGTAGCTACATCTCTTTGCATGGATATGTTGGACTGATCTGATAAGTAGGTAGCTCTCTGTATATGAAGATATTGGATTCAACTGCCATGTAGCCATCACTCTGTGTATGAACATGTTGGTCCCATCTGCCTTGTAATGAGCCCTCTAAATATACACATGTTTGACTCATCTGCCATGTAGCTAACTTTCAGTATATGTTGGACTCATCTGCCATGTAGATAGTACTGTGTTTATGGACATGTTGTATTACTCTGCAATATAGCTAGCTCTCAGTATATGGACACATTGGACTCATTCGCCATGTAGGTAGAACTCTGTATATGAAAATGTTGCACAACCCTGTCATGTAGCTAGCTCTCTATATATGT
>NW_006408926.1:476886-478722 GCF_000296735.1 Chrysochloris asiatica
CATGGATATGTTGGACTCTTCTGTCATGAAGATAGGTAGTTCTCTGTATGTGAACATATTGGACTAGTCTGCCATGTAGCTAGCTCTCTGTATATGGACATGTTGGACTCATCAGTCATGTATCCAGCTCTCTCTGTATAAACATGTTGCACTTATCTGCCTTGTACCTAGCCATCTAAATATACACATGTTGGATTCATCTTCCATGTAGTTAGCTCTCAGTATATGGACATGTTAGGCTAATCTGACCTGTAGCTAGTACCCTGTATTTGGAAACGTTGCACTATTCTGCCATGAATCCAGCTTTCTGTATATGGACATAATGGCTTTGTCTGTCATGTAGCTAACTCTCTGTATATAGATACGTTGGAATGATCAGTCATGTTGTTAGCTCTGTATATATGAAGATATTGGACTTCTCTGCCATATATCTTGCTTTCTGTGTATGGATATGTTGGACTCACCAGCCATGTAGATAGCTCTTTGTGTATGAACATGTTGGAATCATCTGATATGTTGATAAACCTCAGTATATGGACATGTTGGACTCATCTGTAATGTATAAGAACATGTTGGGCTACTGTGTCATGTAGCTAGCTCTCAGTATTTGGACATGTTGGATTATTCTGCCATGAAGCTAGAACTCTTTGGATGGAAATGTTGCACTCCTCTGCCATGTAGCTAGCTGTCTGTATATGGACATTTTGGACTCGTCTGCCATGGAGCTAGCTCTCTTTAAAACGATATGTTGGAGTGATTTGCAAAGTAGGTAGCACTCTATATATGAAGATATTGCAATTGTCGGCCATGAAGCTAGTTCTCTGTAAATGGACATGTTGGAATCATCAGCCATGTATCCAGCTTTCTCTGTATGAACATGTTGAAACTATCTGCCTTGTAGTTTGATCTTAGTATATGGACACTTTGGACTCATCTTCCATGTAGATAGAACTCTGTATATGGAAATGTTACACTACTCTGCAATATAGCTAGCTCTCTGCATATGGACACTTTGGACTCATATGCCATGTAGGTATAACTCTGCATATGGAAATGTTGCACTACTTTGCCATGTAGCTAGGTCCCTGTATATGGACATTTTAGACTCATCTGCCATCTAGCTAGCTCTCTTTGCATGGATATGTAGGACTGATTTGCTAAGTAAGTAACTCTCTATATATGAAGATATTGGACTTGTCTGACATGTACCTAGCCCTCTAAATAAGCACATATTGGACTCATCTATCACGTAGCTAACAATCAGTATAGGGACATGTTGGATTCATCCGCCATGTAGCCAGAACTCTTTATATGAACATGTTGGTCTCATCGGCCTTGTAGCGAGTCCTCTAAATATACACATGTTTTTCTCATCTGTCATATAGCTAACTTTCAGTATAGTTGGACTCATCTGCCATGGAGATAGTACTGTGTATATGGACATGTTGGACTACTCTGCCATGTAGCTAGCTCTCAGTATATGGACACATTAGACTCATCCGCCACATAGGTAGAACACTGTATATGGAAATGTTGCACAACACTGCCATGTAGCTAGCTCTCTGTATATGTACATTTATGACTCATCAGCCATGTAGCTATCTTTCTGTTCACTGATATGTTGGACTGATATTCCATGTAGGTAGCTCTCTGTATATGAACATATTGGACTTGTCTGCCATGTAGCTAACTCTCAGTACATGGACATGTTGTACTCATCAGCCATGTAGACAGCTCTCTCTGTATATGAACAAGTTGGTCTCATCTGCCTTCTAGCAAGCCCTCTAAATATACACATATTGGATTCATCTGCCATGTAGCTAGCTCTCAGTATAT
>NW_006408926.1:479537-481675 GCF_000296735.1 Chrysochloris asiatica
TATGTTGGACTGCTCTGCCATGTAGGTAGCTCTCTCTATATGAACATATAGGACTTGTCTGCCATGTAGCTAGCTCTCATGACATGGACATGTTGGACTCATCATCCATGTAGACAGCTCTCTCTGTTGATGGACATGTTGGACTCATCTGCCTTATAGCGAGCCCTCTAAGTATACACATGTTGGATTCATCTGACATGTAGCTAGATCTCAGCATATGGACACGTTGGACTCATCTAAATGTTACACTACTCTGCCATGTTGCTAGCTCTCTGTACATGGACACATTGTACTCATATGCCATGTAGTTAGAACTCTGTATGAGGAAATGTTGCACTACTCTGCTATGAAGTTAGCTCTACCTATATGACCATTTTGGACTCGTCTGCCATGTAACTATCTCTCAGTATATGGACATGTTGGACTTATCATCCATGTAGCCAGCTCTCTCTTTATGAACATGTTGGTCTCATCTGCCTTGTAGTGAGCCCTCTAAATATACACATGTTTGACTCCTCTACCATGTAACTAACTCTCAGTATATGGACATGTAGCTAGTTCTCAGTAAATGGACACGTTGGACTCATCTGCCATGTAGCTAGAACTCTGTGCATGGATATGTTGGACTGATCTGCCATGAAGGTAGCTCTCTCTATATTAACATATTGGATTTGTCTGCCATGTAGCTAGCTCTCTGTATATGGACATGTTCGACTTGCCAGCTATGTAGCCACCTCTTTCTGTATGAACATGTTGGACTCATCTGTCTTGTAGCTTCTCTTCAGTATATACACACTTTGGATTCATCTTTCATGTAGCTACAACTCTGTATATGGAAATGTTTCACTATTCTACCATGAACTAGCTCTCTGTATATGGTAATTTTGGACTCATCTGCCATGTAGCTAGCTCTCTGTGCATGGATATGTTGGACTGATCTGCCATGTAGATAGCTCTCTGTATATGATTATATTGGACTTGTCTGCCATGTATCAAGCTTTCTGTATAAGGACATGTTGGACTCATCAGGCATGTAGCCAGCTCTCTTTGAATGAACATATAGGACTCAACTGCCTTGTAACTACTCCTCTATATATACACATGTTGGACTCATTTGCCATGTAACTAACTTTCAGTATATTGACATGTTGGACTCATCTGGCATGTAGCTAGTAGTCTTTACATGGACATGTTGGACTATTCTGCTACCAATATATGGACACGTTGGACTCATCTGCCATATAGCTAGATCTCTGTATATGGAAATGTTGCTCTACTGTGCCATGTATATAGCTCACTGTATATGAACATTTTGGACTCGTCTCCCATGTAGCTTGCTCTCTGTACATGGATATTTTGTACTGATCTTCCATTTAGTTAGCTCCTTGCATATGAACATATTGGACTTGTCTGCTGTGTAGCTAGCTCTCTGTATATGAACATGTTGCACTTCTCTGCTATGTAGATAGCTCTCCATATAGGGACATTTAGGACTCGTCTGCTTGGAGGTAGCTCTCTGTGTATGGATATGTTGGAATGATCTATCATATAGGTAGCTCTCTGCATATGAACATATTGGACTTGTCTGCCATATTGCTTGCTCTCTTTATATGAACAAGACAGACTCATCAGCCATGTAGCTAGTACACTGTATATGGACATGTTGCCCTACTGTGCCATGTATCTAGTTCTCTGTATATGGTCATTTTGGACTTGTCTGTCATGTAGCTAGTTCTCTGTGCATGGATATGTAGGACTGATCTGCCATGTAGGTAGCTCTCTGTACATGAACATATTGGACATATCTGCCATGTAGCTAGCTTTCTGTATATGGACATTTTGGACTAATCAGGCATGAAGCCATTTCTCTCTGAATGAACATGTTGGACTCAACCACCTTGAGCTAGTCCTGTATATATACATTTGTTGGACTCATCTTCCATGTAGCTAACTCTCAGTATATGGACATGGTCAACTCATCTGCCATGTAGCTGGTACTCTGTATATGGACATGTTGGACTACTCTGCATTATAGCTAGCTCTCAATATATGGACATGTTGGAATCATCTGCCATGTGGCTAGGACTCTGTATATGGACATGTTGGACTACTCTGACAAGTAGCTAGCTCTGTGTACA
>NW_006408926.1:487447-488728 GCF_000296735.1 Chrysochloris asiatica
CATGTTGGATTACTCTGTCATGTAGCCACCTCTCAGTATATGGACACGTTGGACTAATCTGCCATGTAGGTACAACTCTGTATATGGAAATGTTGCACTACTCTGCCATGTAGCTTGCTCTCTGAATATGGATATTTTGAACTCGTCTGCCATGTAGCTGAATCTCTGTACATGGATATGTTGTACTGTTCTGCCGTGTAGGTAGCTCTCTGTATATGAACATATTGGACTTGTCTGCCATGTATCTAGCTCTCTGTAAATGGACATGTTGGACTCATCAGCCATGTAGTAAGCTCTCTCTGTATGAACATGTTGGTCTCAGCTGCCTTGTAGCCAGAACTCTAAATATACACAAGTTGGACTCATCTGCCATGTAGCTAACTCTCAGTATGTTAGACTCAGCTGCCATGTAGCTAGTACTCTTTATATGGTCATGTTGGACTACTCTGCCATGTAGCTAGCTCTCAGTATATGGACATGTTGGACTCATCTGCCATATATCTAGAACTCTGTATATGGAAATGCTTCGCTGTTATGCCATGTATCTAGCTCTCTGTATATGGACCTGTTGGAATCATCAACCATGTAGCCAGCTCTACTTGTATGAACATATTGGACCCCTCTATCTGTTTGATAGTATTCTATATATACTCATGTTGGACTCATCTGCCATGTAGCAAATTCTCAGTATATGGACATGATGGACTAATCAGCCATGTAGCCAGTTCTCTTTGTATGATCACTCTTTGGAGTGATCTGCCATGTAGGTAGCTCTCTGTATATGAACTTATGGTACTTCTCTGACATGTAGCTATATCTCTGTATATGGACATGTTGGACTCATCAACCATGTAGCCTGCTCTCTGTGAATGAACATGTTGACCTCATTTGCCTTGTAGCTGCTCCTCTATATATACACTTATTGAACTCACCTTCATGTACCTAACTCTCAGTATATAGACATGTAGGACTCTTCTCTCATGTAGCTAGTACTCTGTATATGGACATGTTGGACGACTCTGGCATATAGCTAGATCTCAATATAACACATTGGATTCATCTCCACGTAGCTGGAGCTCTGAATATGGATATGTGGCACTACTCTGTCATGTAGCTAGTTCTCTGTATATTGACATTTTCTACTCATCTACCATGTACCTAGTTCTCTGTGCATGCACAAGTCAAACTGATCTGTCATGTAGGTAGCTCTCTGTATATGAACATACTGGACTTCTCTGCCATGTAGGTAGCTCTCCGTTTCTGGATATGTTGGCTCATCAG
>NW_006408926.1:489898-491214 GCF_000296735.1 Chrysochloris asiatica
ATATGGACATGTTGCAATCATCTGTCATGCAGTTAGTCCTCTGTATATGGGCATGTTGGACTACTCTGCCATGTAGCTAGCTCTCAGTATATGGACACATTGGACTCATCTGCCATGTAGCTAGAACTCTGTATATAAAAATATTGCACTACTCTGCCATGTAACTAGCTTTCTGTATATCGACATTTTGGACTCACCTGCCATGTAGCTACAAATCTGTATATGAAAATGTTACGCTATTCAGCCATGCATCTACCTCTCTGTATATAGACATTTTGGACTTGTCTGCCATGTAGCTAGCTCTCTGTGCATGGACATGTTGGACTCATCAGCCATGTAGCCAGCTCTCTGTATATGAACATGTTGGACTCATCTGCCTTGTAGCTAGTTCTCTACATATACACTTGTTGAACTCACCTTCCTTGTAGCTAACTCTCAGTATATAGACATACAGGACACATCTGTCATGTAGCTAGGACTCTGTTTCTGTACATGTTGGACTACTCTGTCATATAGTAGTTCTCAGTATGAGGAAACGTTGGACTCATCTCCAGGTAGCTAGAGCTCTGAATATGGAAATGTGGCACTACTCTGCCATGTAGCTAGCTCTCTGAATATAGACATTTTGAACTCGTCTGTCATGTAGCTTGCACTCTTTGCATGGATATGTTGAACTGAACTGTCATGTAGGTAGCTCTCTGTATATGAACATATTGGACATGTCTGCCATATAGGTAGCTCTCAGTATATGGACATGTTGGACTCATCAGCCATATAGCCAGCTCTCTCTGTATGAACATGTTGAACTCATCTACCTAGTAGCTTTCCCTATCAATATACACGTGTTAGACTCATCTGCCATGTAGCTAGCTCTCAGTATATGGACATGTTGGACTCATCTGCTATGTAGCTAGTACTCTGTATATGGGCATATTGGACGACCCTGCCATGTAGCTAGAATTCTGTATATGGAAATGTTGCACTACTCTGTCATGTAGCTAGCTGTCTGTATATGGACAATTTGAACTCATCTGTCATGTAGCTTGCTCTCTTTGCATGCATATGTTGGACTGAACTGCCATGTAGGTAGCTCTCTGTATATGAACATATTGGACATGTCTGCCATATAGGTAGGTCTCAGTATATGGATTTGTTGGACACATCAGCCATGTAGCCAGCTTTCTCTGTATGAACATGTTGGACTCATCTGCCTTGTAGCTAGTCCTCTATATATACACATGTTGGACTCATTTGACATGTAGCTAACTCTAAGTATAAGGACATGTTGGACTCATCTGCAGTGTAGCTAGTACTCT
>NW_006408926.1:493223-494751 GCF_000296735.1 Chrysochloris asiatica
ATGGACATGTTGGACTACTCTGCCATGTAGTTAGCTCTCAGTATATGGATACATTGGACTCATCTGCCATGTAGCTAGAACTCTGTTTATAGAAATGTTGCACTACTCTGCCATGTAACTAGCTTTCTGTATATCGACATTTTGGACTCACGTGCCATGTAGCTAGAAATCTGTATATGAAAATATTACACAATTCTGCCATGCATCTAGCTTTCTTCATATAGACATTTTGGACTCATCTGCCATGTAGCTAGCTCTCTGTTCATGGATATGTTGGACTGATCTGCCATGTACTTATTTCTCTGTATATGAACATATTGGAATTGTCTGCCATGCAGCTAGCTCTCTGTATATGGACATTTGGACTCATCAGCCATGTATCCAGATCTCTCTGTATGTACATGTTAGACTCATCTAACTTGTAGTTAGTCCTCTATATATACACTTGTTGGACTCATCTACCATGTAGCTAACTCTCAGTATATGAACATGGAGGACTCATCTGCCATGAAGTTAGTACTCTGTGTATGGACATGTTGGACTACTCTGCCATGTAGCTAGCTGTCATTATATGGACATGTGGGACTCATCTTCGATGTAGCTAGTGATCTGAATATGAAAATGTTGCACTACTCCGTCATGTAACTAGTACTCTGTATATGGACATGTTGGACTACTCTGACATGTAGCTAGCTCTCAGTATATGCACACATTGGACTCCTCTGGCATGTAGCTAGAACTCTGTATATGGAAATGTTGCACTACTGTGTCATGGAGACAGCTCTCTGTACATGGACATTTTGACTCATCTGATATGAAGGTAGTTTTTCACTGTTCATGTATATATTGGACTGATTTGCCATGTAGTTAGCTCTCTCTATATGAACATATAGGACTTGTCTGCCATGTAGCTACCTCTCTGTATATGGACATGATTGACTCATCAGACATGTGGCCAGCACTCCCTGTATCAACATATTGGACTCAAATGCCTTGTAGCTTGTCCTCTATATATACACATTTGACTCATCTGCCATGTAGCTTACTCTCAGTATATGGACATGTTGCACTCATCTGACATGTAGTTAGCACTCTGAATATGGATATGTTGGATTACTATGCATGTAGCTAACTCTCAATATATGGACACAATGGACTCAACTTCCATTTAGCTGACTCTCAGTATATGTACACCTTGGATTCATCTGACATGTAGATAGAACTCTGTATATGGAAATGATGCACTACTCTGTTATGTAGAAAGCTCTCTTTATATGGACACTTTGGACTTGTCTGCCATGTAGCCAGCTCTCTGTGCATGGACATTTTGGGCTGATTTGCCCTGTACGTAGCTGTCTGTATATGAACATATTGGAGCTGTCTGTCATGTATCTACCTCTCTGTATATTGATATGTTTCACTCATCAGTCATGTAGACAGTACTCTCTTTATCAACATGTTGGACTCATCTGACTGGTAGCTAGTCCTCTATATATAAACATGTTGGATTCATCTGCCATGTAGCTAA
>NW_006408926.1:496641-499238 GCF_000296735.1 Chrysochloris asiatica
TGTTGCACTACTCTGCCATGTAGCTAGCTCTCTATATATGGCATTTTGGACTCATCTGAAATGTAGCTAGCTCTCTGTGCATGGAAAAGTTGGACTTATCTGCCATGTAGGTAGCTCGCTGTATATGAATATATTGGACTTCTCTGCCATTTAGGTAGCTCTCTGTATATGTGCATGTTGGAATCATCAGTCATGAAGCAAGCTCTCTTTGTATGAACATGTTGGACTCATCTTCCTTGTAGCTATATATACATGTTGTACTCATCTGCCATGTAGCTAACTCTCAGTACATGAGCATGTTGGACTCATCTGCCATGAAGGTAGTACTCTATAGTTGGTCATGTTGGACTACTGTTTAATGTAGCTAGCTCTCTGTTTATGAACATTTTGAACTCGTATGCCATGTAGCTAACTCTCTGTGCGTGGATGTGTTGGTTTGATCTGCCATGTAGGTAGCTCTCTGTATATGAACATATTGGACATGTCGGCCATATAGGTATCTGTCAGTATATGGATATGCTGGAATCATCAGCTATGTAACCAACTCTCTCTGTATGAACATGTTGGACTCATCAGCCAAGTAGCTTGTCCTGTAAATATACACATGTTGGACTCATCTGCTATGTAGCTACCTCTCAGTGTATGGACATGATGGACTTATCTGCGTAATATTCTGTATATGGACATGTTGGACTACGCTGCCATGTAGCTAGTTCTCAATATATGGACATGTGGGACTCATCTGCCATGTAGCTGGAGCTCTGAACATGGAAATGTTCCACTACACTGCAATGTAGATAGCTCTCTTTATATGATAAGTAGGACTGATCTGCCAAGTAGGTAACTCTCTTTATATGAACATATTGGACTTCTCTGCCATGCAGATAGCTCTTTGTTTGGACATGTTGGACTCATCTGCTTGTGGCTAGTCCTCTCTATATATATACATGTTTTCATCTGAAATGTAGCTAACGCTCATGTTATGGACATGTTGGACTCATCTGCCATGTAGCTATTACTCTGTATATGGACATGTTAGACTACTCTGCCATGTACCTAGCTCTCAGTATATGGACATGTTGTACTTATCTGCCAAGTAGTTAGAAAACTGTATATGGAAATGTTGCACTAATCTTCCATATAGCTAGCTCTCTCTATATGGACATTTTGGACTCATCTGCCATGTTGCTAGCTCTTTGTGCATGGATATGTTGGACTGATCTGCCATGTAGTTAGTTAGTACTCTGTATGTGGGAATGTTGGACTACTCTGCCGTGTAGCTAGCTCTCAATATATGGAGATGTTGGAAGCATCTGCCATATAGCTAGAACTCTGTATATGAAATGCTGCACTATTCTGCCATGTAGCTAGCTCTCTGTATATGAACATGTTGGACTCATCAGACATGTAGACAGCTATCTCTTTATGAACATGTTAGACTCATCTGCCATGTAGCTAGTACTCTGTATATGGACATATTGGACTACTCTGACATGTAGCTATCTCTCAGTATATGGACACATTGGAATTATCTCCCATGTAGCTAGAAGTTCTTATATGGAAATGTTGCTTTACTCTGATATGTAGCTAGCTCTCTATATATGGACATTTAAACTTGTCAGTCATGTATCTAGCTATCTGTGCATGGAATGTTGGGCTGATCTGACATGTAGGTAGCTCTCTGCATATGAACATATTGAACTTGTCTGTCATGTAGGTAGCTTTCTGTATATGCACATGTGGACTCATCAGCCATCTAGCCAGCACTCTTTGCATGGACATATTGGACTGATCTTCCTTGTAGCTAGTACTCTATATATACACATGTTGGACTCATCTACCATCTAGCTAACTCTCAGTATGTAACCATGTTGAACTTATCTGCCGTGCAGCTAGTACTCTGTATATGGACATGTTGGACTACTCTGAAAAGTACCTAGCTCTCAGTATATGGAAAGGTTGGACTATCTGCCATGTAGCTAGAACTCTGTATATGGAAATATTGAACTACCCTGCCATGTACCTAACTCTCTGTATATGTACATTTTGGTCTTGTCTGCCATGTAGCTAGCTCTCTGCATGGATATGTTGGACTGATCTGTCATGTAGGTAGCTCACTTTATATGAACGTATTCAACTTGTCTGTCATGTAGGTAGTTCTCTGTATATAGACATGTTGGACTCATCAGCCATGTACCCAGATTTCTCTATAGGAACATGTTGGACTCTTCTGCCTTGTAGCTTGTTCTCTATATATACACAAGTTGGACTCATCTGCTGTAGCTAACTTTCAGTGTATGGACATGTTGGACTCATCTCCCATGTAGCTATTCTCTGTATATGGACATGTTAGACTTCTCTGCCATGTAGCTAGCTCTCAGTATATGGACACGTTGGACTCATTTGCCGTGTAGCTTGAACTCAGTATATGGAAATGTTGGACTACTGTGCGATGTAGCTAGCTCTCGGTATATGGACATGTTGGACTCATCTACCATGTAGCTAAAATTCTGTATATGGAAATGTTGCACTACTCTGCCATGTAGCTAGCTCTCTGTATATGGACATTTAGGACTCGTCTGCCATGTAGCTAGCTC
>NW_006408926.1:500193-506064 GCF_000296735.1 Chrysochloris asiatica
CCCTCTGTATGAACATGTTGGACTCATCTGCCTTGAGGCTAGTCATATATATATATATATGTGTGTGTGTGTGTGTGTGTGTGTGTGTGTGTTGGACTCATCTGTCATGTAGCTAACTCTCAGTATATGGACTCATGGTACTCATGTGCCATGTAGCTAGCTCTCGGTATGTGGACATGTTGGGCTCATCAGCCATGTAGTAAGCTCCCTCTGTATGCCTTGTAGCTAGTCCTCTGTATATACACAAGTTGGACTCATCTGCCATGTAGTTAACTGTCAGTATATGGACATGTTAGACTCATCTGCCATGTAGCTAGTACTCTTTATATGGTCATGTAGGACTACTCTGCCCTGCAGCTAACTCTCAGTATATGGACATGTTGTACTCATCTGCCATGTATCTAGAACTCTCTATATGGAAATGCTTCACTGCTATGCCATGTAGCTATCTCACTGTATTTGGACATTTCTGACTCATATGCCATGTTGCTAGCTCTCTTTGCATGAATATGATGGACTGTTCTGCCATATAGGTAGCTCCCTGTATATGAACATATTGGACTTGTCTTCCATATAGCTAGCTCTCTGTATATGGACATGTTGGAATCATCAGCCATTTAGACAGCTCTCCTTGTATGAACATATTGGACTCATCTGTCTTTTAGATAGTCTTCTATATATACTCAAGTTGGACTCATCTGCCATGTAGCTAACTCTCAGTGTAGGGACATTTTGGTCTTATCTGACATGCCGGAAGTACTTTGTATATGGACATCTTGGATTACTCTGACATGTAGCTGGCTCTCAGTATATGGACATATTGGACTCATCTGCCATGTAGCTAGAACTCTATATAAGGAAATTTTGCACTACTCTGCCATTTTGCTAGCTCTCTATATATGTACATTTTTGACTTGTCTGCCATGTAGCTAGCTGTCTGAAAATGGATATGTTGGAGTGATCTGCCATGTAGGTAGCTCTCTGTATAGGAACCTATTGTACTTTTCTGACATGTACCTATATCTCTGTATATGGACATGTTGCACTCAACAGCCAGGTAGCCAACTATCTCTGTATGAATATGTTGGACTCATCTGACTTGTAGGTACTCCTTTATATATACACATGTTGGACTCATTTGCCATGTAGCTCACTCTCAGTATATGGACATGTTCGAATCCTCTGCCATATAGCCAGTACTCTGTATATGGACATGTTGGACTTCTCTGCCCTGTAGCTAACTCTCATTTATATGGACACGTTGGCCTCTTCTGCCATGTAGCTAGAACTCTGTATATGGAAATGTTGCCTTACTCTGCCATGTAGCTAATACTCTATATATGGACATTTTGGACTCATCTACCATGTAGCTAGCAATCTGTGCATGGATATGATGGACAGATCTGCCATATAGGTAGCTCTCTGAATATGAATATATTGGAATTGTCTGCCATGCAGCTAGCAATCTGTAAATGGACATGTTGGACTCATCAACCATGTAACCAACTCTCTGTCAATGAACATGTTGGACTCATTTGCCATGTAGCTAACTTGCAGTAAATGGACATTTTGGACTCGTCTGCCTTGTAGCTCACAATTTGTGCATGGATATGATGTACAGATCTGCCATGTAGGTAGCTCTCTGAATATGAACATATTGGAATTGTCTGCCATGCAGGTAGCGCCCTGTATATGGACATGTTGGACTCATCAGCCATGTAGCCAGCTCTCTGTATATGAACATGTTGGATTCATCTGCCTTGTAGCTAGTCCTCTATATATACACTTGTTGAACTCACCTTCCTTGTAGCTAACTCTCAGTATATAGACATGTAGGACTCATCTGTCATGTAGCTAGTACTCTGTTTCTGGACATGTTGATCTACTCTGCCATATATCTAGATCTCAGTATAAGGCCACGTTGGACTCATTTCCAGGTAGCTAGAGCTCTGAATATGGAAATGTGGCACTACTCTGCCATGTAGCTAGCTCTCTGTATATGGACATTTTGAACTTATCTGTCATGTAGGTAGCTCTCTTTGCCTGGATATGTTGGACTGATCTGCCATGTAGCTAACTCTCAGTATATGGACATGGTGGTTTCATCTGGTTTGTAGCTTGTACTCTGTATATGGACATGATGGACTACTCTGCCATGTAGCTACAACTCTGTATGTGGAAATGTTGCACTACTGTGCCATGTAGATAGCTCTCTGTATATGAACATATTGGGCTTCTCTGCCATTTATGTAGATCTCTGTATATGTACATGTTGGACTACTCTGCCATGTAGCTAACTCTCAGTATGTGGACATGTTGGATTCACCTGCCATGTAGCTTATACTCTGTATATGGACATGTTAGAATACTCTGCTATGTAGCTACAATTCTGTATGTGGAAATGTTGCACTACTGTGCCATGTAGATAGCTCTCTGTATATGAATATATTGGGCTTCTCTGCCATTTATGTAGATCTCTGTATATGTGCATGTTGGACTCATCAGTCATGTAGCTAACTCTCAGTATGTGGACATGTTGGATTCACCTGCCATGTAACTTGTACTCTTTATATGGACATGTTAGACTACTCTGCTATGTAGCTACAACTCTGTATGTGGAAATGTTGTACTACTGTGCCATGTAGATAGCTCTCTGTATACGAACATATTGGGCTTCTCTGCCATGTATGTAGCTCTCTGTATATGGACATGTTGGGCTCATCAGCCATGTAGCTAACTCACAGTATGTGGACATGTTCAATTCACCTGCCATGTAGCTAGTACTCTGTATATGGACATGTTGGACTACACTGCCATGCAGCTAACTCTCAATATATGGACACCTTGGACTCATCTGCCATGTAGCTAGAACACTCTATATGGAAATGTTGCACTATTCTGCCTTATAGCTAGATCTTTGTATATGTATATTTTGGACACGTCTGCCATGTAGTCAGCTCTCTCTGAATGAACATGGTAGACTCATCCGCCTTGTTGCTGCTCCTCTATATATACACATGATGGACTCATCTGTCATGTAGCTAGCTCTCAGTACATGGACATGTTGGACTCATCTCCCATGTAGCTAGTACTCTGTATATGGAAATGTTACACTACTCTGCCATTTAGCTAGCTCTCTGTATATGGACATTATGGACTTGTCTGCTATGTAGCTAGCGCTCTTTGGATAGATATTTTGGACTATCTGCCATGTAGGCAGCTATCTGTATATGAACATATTGGTCTTGTCTGCCATGTAGGTAGCTGTCAGTATATGGACATGGTGGTGACATCAGGCATGTAGCCAGCTCTCTCAGTATGACTATATTTGACTCATCTGACTTGTAGATGGCCCTCTAAATATACACATGTTGGACTCATCTGCCATGTAGCTAACTCTCAGTATATGGACATGTTGTACTCATCTGCTATGGAGCTAGTACTCTGTACATGGACATGTAGGACTACTCTGTCATGTAGCTAGCTCTCAGTATATGGAGACATTGGACACATCTGCCATGAAGCTAGAGCTCTGAATATGGAAATGTGGCACTACTCTGCCATGTAGCTACCTCTCTGTATATGGACACTAGGACTCGTCTGCCATGTAGCTAGCTCTCTGTGCATAGATATGTTGGACTGATCTGCCATGTAGGTAGATCACTATATATGAACATATGAGACTTGTCTACCATGTAGCTAGCTCTCTATATATGGACACGTTGGACTCATCAGCCATGTAGCCAGCTCTCTGTGTATGAACATGTTGGACTCATCTGCCTTGTAGCAAACCATCTAAACATACACATGTTGAACTCATTTGTCATGTAGCTAACTCTCAGTATATGGACATGTTTGATTCGTCTGCCATGTAGCCAGTGCTCTGTATATGGAAATGTTGTACTACCCTGCTATGTAGCTAACTCTCTGTATATGTACATTTTGGATTCATCAGACATGTAGCCAGATCTCTCTGTTTATGTTGGACTCATCTGCCTTGTAGCTATTCAACTATATATACATATGTTGGACCAGTTGGCCATGTAGCTAACTCTCAGTACATGGACATGTTGGACTAATCCACCATGTAGCTAGTACGCTGTATATGTACATGTTGGACTACTCTGCCATGTAGCTAGCTCTCATTATATGGACAAGTGGGACTCATCTGCAATGTAGCTAGTGCTTTGAATATGGAAAAGTTTCACTACTCTATCATGTAGCTAGCTCTCTATATATGGACATTTTGGACTCATCTGCCATGTAACAAGCTCTCAGTGCATGGATAGTTGGACTGATCTGCCATATAGGTAGGTCTCTGTATATGAACACATTGAACTACTATGTCATGTAAGTAGCTATCTGTATATGGACATGTTGGACTCATCAGTCATGCAGCTAGCTCTCTCAGTTAGAACATGGTGGACTTATCTGCCTTGCAGCTAGTCCTCTATTTATACGCATGTTGGACTCATCTGACATGTAGCTAACTCTCAGTATAAGGTCATGTTGGACTCATCTGCAGTGTAGCTAGTACTCTATAAATGGACATGCTGGACTACTCTGCCATGTAGCTAGCTCTCAGTATATGGAAACATTGAACTCATGTGCCATGTAGCTAAAATTCTGTGTTTGGAAATGTTGAACTACTCTGCCATGTAGCTAGCTCTCTGTATGTGGACACTTTGGACTCGTCTGCCATGGAACTAGTTCTCTGTGCATGGATATGCTGGGCTGCTCTGCCATTTAGGTAGCTCCCAGTATATGAATATATTGGACTTGTCTTCTATGTAGGTAGCTCTCTGTATATGTACATGTTGTAATCATCAGTCATGTAGCCAGCTCTTCTTGCATGAACATGTTGGACCCCTCTATCTTTTAGATAGTCTTCCATATATACTCATGTTGGACTCATCTGCCCTGTAGCTAAATCTCAGTATATGGACATGTTGGACTCATCTGCCATGCAGCTAGTACTCTGTATATGGACATCTTGGACTATGCTGACATGTAGCTATCTCTCAGTATATGGGCACGTTGGAATCATCTGCCATGTAGCTAGAACTCTGTGTATGGAAATGTTGCAATACTCTTCCATATAGCTAGCTCTCTATATATATGTACATGTTTGACTCGTCTGCATTATATCTAGCTCTCTGTTCATGGATATCTTGGACAGATCTGCAATATAAGTAGCTCTCTGTATATAAACTTATTGGACCTGTCTGACATATCTCTCTGTATATGGATATATTGGACTTATCAGTCATGTAGCTAACTCTCTCTATATGACCATGTTGGGCTCATCTACCTAGCCATTGTTGTTGTTGTTGTTGTCATGTTGCTTTCCCTATAAATATACACTCGTTGGACTCATTTGCCATGTAGCTAACTCTCAGTATATGGACATGTTGGACTCATTTGCCATGTAGCTAGTACTCTGTATATGGGCATGTTGGAGGACTCTGCCATGTAGCTAGATCTCTGTATATACACATTTTGGACTTGTCTGCCATGTAGCAAGCTCCCTGTGCATGGATAGTTGGACTGATCTGCCAGATAGGTAGGTCTCTGGATATGAACATATTGGACTTCTGTGCCATGTAGGTAGCTATCTGTATATGGACATGTTAGACTCATCAGTCATGCAGCCATCTCTCTCGGTCTGAACATGTTAGACTCATCTGCCTTATAGCTAGTCCTCTATATTTACACATGTTGGACTCATTTGACATGTAGCTAACTCACAGTATAAGGTCATGTTGGACTCATCTGCAGTGTAGCTAGTAGTCTGTATATGGACATGCGGGAGTACTCTGCCATGTAACTCTTGTAAGGACCAAACTGATTTTACCTGATTTTGCCTACCTA
>NW_006408926.1:507419-518237 GCF_000296735.1 Chrysochloris asiatica
CTCAGTATGAAAATGTTGGACTCATCTGCTTTGTAGCTAATCCTCTATATATACAACTGTAGAACTTATCTGCCATGTAGCCAACTCTCAGTATATGGACACATTGGAGTCATCTGCCATGCAGCTAGTACTCTGTATATGGAAATGTTGGACTACTCTGTCATGTAGCTAGCTCTCAGTATATGGACATGTTTGTCTCTTCTTCCATGTAGCTAGAGCTCTGTATATGGAAATGTTGCACTACCCTGCTATGTAGCTAACCCTCTGTATATGTACATTTTGGTCTTGTCTGCCATGTAGCTAGCTCTGTGTGAATGGATATGTTTGACTGATATGCCATGTAGGTAGCTCTCAATATATTAACATACTCCACTTGTCTGCCATTTAGCTAGTTCTCTGTATATGGACACGTTGGCCTCATCAGCCACGTAGCCAGCTCTCTCAGTATGAAAATGTTGGGCTCATTTGTAGCTAATCCTCTATATATACAAATGTAGGACTCATCTGCCATGTAGCAAACTCTCAGTATATGGACACGTTGGAGTCATCTGCCATGCAGCTAGTACTCTGTATATGGAAATGTTGGACTACTCTGCCATGTAGCTAGCTCTTAGTATATAGACATGTTGGTCTCTTCTTCCATGTAGCTAGAGCTCTGTATATGGAAATGTTGCTCTGCACTGCTATGTAGCTAACTTTCTGTATATGTACATTTTTGTCTCTTCTGCCATGTAGCTAGCTCTGTGTGAATGGATATGTTGGACTGATATGCCATGCAGGTAGCTCTCTGTATATGAACATATTTCACTTGTCTGCCATTTAGCTAGTTCTCTGTATATGGACATGTTGGACTCATCAGCCATGTAGCCAGGTTTCTCTGTAGGAACATGTTGGACTCTTCTGCCTCGTAGCTAGCCCTCTACATATACACAAGTTGGAATCCTCTGCCATGTAGCTAACTTTCAGTATATGGACATGTTGGACTCATCTGCCATGTAATTAGTCCTCTGCATATGGACATGTTGGACTACTCTGCCATGTAACTAGCTCTCCGTATATGGACTTTTGGACTCACCTGCCATTTAGCTAGAAATCTATATATGGGAATGTTACACTATTCTGACATGCAGCTAGCTGTCTGTATATGGACATTTTGGACTTGTCTCCCATGTAGCTAGCTCTCTGTGCATGGATATGTTGGCCAGATCTGCCATGAACATGTTAGACTAATCTGCCTTGTAGCTAGTACTCTATTTATACAGTAGTTGGACTTAACTGCCATGTAGCTAACTCTCATTATATGGAAATGATGGACTCATCTGCCATGTATCTAGGACTCTGAATATGGACATGATGGACTACTCTGCCATGTATCTAGCTCTCAGTATATGGACATGTTGGACTCATCTGCCATGTATATAGAACTCTGTATATGGAAATGCTTCACTACTCTGACATGTAGCTAGCTCACTGTATATGGACATTTTGTACTTGTCTACCATGTAGGTAGCTCTCTCTATATGAAGATATTGGACTTGTCTGTCATGAAGCTAGCTCTTTATATATGGACATGTTGGAATCATCAACCATGTAGCCAGCTCTCTCTGTATGAACATGTTGGACACATGTGCATTGTAGCTAGTCCTGTATATATACTCATGTTGGACTCATCTGCCATGTAACTTACTCTCAGTATATGGATATGTTGGTCTCATCTGCCAAGCAGCTAGTATTCTGTATATGGACATCTTGGACTACTCTGACATGTAGCTAGCTCTCAGTATATGGACATGTTGGACTCATCTGACATGTAGCCTGTACTCTTTATATGGAAATTTTGCAGTACCCTGCCTCTCTGTATATGAACATTTTGGACCCATCAGCCATGAAGTCAGCTCTCTCTGTATGAACTTGTTGGACTCATCTGCCTAGTAGCTTGCCCTATAAATATACACATGTTGGACTCATCTGCCATGTAGCTAACTCTCAGTATATGGACATGTTGGACTACTCTGCCATGTATCTAGCTCTCAGTATATGGACATGTTGGACTCATCTGCCATGTATATAGAACTCTGTATATGGAAATGCTTCACTACTCTGACATGTAGCTAGCTCACTGTATATGGACATTTTGTACTTCTCTGCCATGTAGCTAGCTCTCTGTATATGGACATTTTAGACTCGTCTGCCATGTAGCTAGAAATCTGTGCATGGATATGTTGGACTGATCTGACAGGTAGGTAGCTCTCTGCATATGAACATATTTGACTTTTCTGCCATGTTGCTAGCTCTTAGTATATGTATATGTTGGACTCCTCAGCCATGTAGTTAACTCTCAGTATATCGACATATTGGACTACTCTGCTATGTAGCTAGCTCTCAGTATAGGAACACGTTGGACTCATCTGCCATGTCACTATAACTCTGTATATAGAAATGTTGCACTACTCTGCTAAGTAACCAGCTCTCTGTATATGGACATTTTGGATTCATCTGCCATGTAGGTAGAACTCTACATATGGAAATGTAAGACAATTCTGCAATGTAGCTAAAACTCTGTATATGGATATTTTGGACTAATCTGCCGTGTAGCTAGCGCTCTTTGCATGGATATGTTGGACATATCTGCCATATAGGTAGCTCTCTGTATATGAACATATTGGAATTGTCTGACATGTAACTAGTTTTCTGTATATGGACATATTGGACTCATCAGCCATGTACCCAGATCTTTTTGTATGAACAGGTTAGAGTCATCTACCTTATAGCTAGTCCTCTATATATACACTTGTTGGACTCATCTGTCATGTAGACAGCTCTCTCTGTATGAACATGTTGGACTCATCTGCCATGTATCTAGCTCTCTGTATATGGACATTTTGGACTCGACTTCCATGTAGCTACCTCTCTCTGGTTGAACATGTTGGATTCATCTACCTTTTAGCTAGTCCTCTATATATACACATGTTGGACTCATCTCCATGTAGCTAACTCTCAGCATCTGGACATGTTGGATTCATCTGTCATGTCGCTAGTACTCTGTATATGAACATGTTGGACTTCTCTGCCCTGTAGGATGCTCTCAGTATATGCACAAGTTTGACTCATCTGGCATGTAGCTAGAACTCTGTATATGGAAATGATGCACTATTCAGTCATGTAGCCAGCTCTCTGTATATGGACATTTTGGACTCATCTGCCATGTAGGTAGCTCTCTGTATATGAACATATTGGACTTGTCTGCCACATAGCTAACTCTCTGTATATGGACATGTTGTACTCTTCAGCCATGTATCCAGCTCTCTATGTATGAACATTTTGGATTCATCTGCCTTGTAGCTAGTCCTCTATATATACACGTTTAACTCATCTGCCATGTAGCTAACTCTCAGTATATGTACATATTTGACACATCTGCCATTTAGTTAGCACTCTGTATATGGACAGGTTGGACTACTCGGCCATGTAGCTAACTCTCAGTATATGGACATGTTGGAATCATCTGCCTTTGAGCTATTCCTCTATATATGCACATGTTGGCCTCATCTGCCATGCAGCTAACTCTCAGAATATGGACATGTTGGATTCATCTGTTATGTAGCTAGTACTCACCATGTAGAAATGTAGAACTTCTCTGCCATGTAGCTAGCTGTCAGTATCTGGACACATTGAACTCATCTGCCAGGTAGCTACAACTCTGTATATGGAAATGTTGCCCTACGCGGCCATGTAGCTAGCTCTCTATATATGGACATGTTTGACTCATCAGCCATGTAGTCAGCTCTCTCTGTATGAACATGTTTGACTCATCTGACTTGTAGCTAGTCCTCTAAATAAACACATGTTGGACTTATCTGCCATGTAGATAACTCTCAGTATATGGACATGTTAGATTCATCTTCCATATAGCTAGTACTCTGTATATGGATATGTTGGACGACTCTGCCATGTAGCTAGCTCTCAGTATATGCACATGTTGGACTCATCTGGCATATAGGTAGAACTCTATATGGAAATATTGCACTTCTCTTTCATGTAGACAGCTCTCTGTATATGGACATTTTGGACTCGTCTGATATGAAGGTAGTTCACTGTTCTTGTATATGTTGGACTGATCTGCCATGTAGTTTGCTCTCTGTATATGAACATATTGAACTTGTCTGCCATGAAGCTACCTCTCTGTATATGGACATGATGGACTCATCAGACATGTAGACAGCACTCACTGTATATAGACATGTTGGACCAATCTGCCATGTAGCTAGTACTCTGTATGTGGACATGTTGGAATACTCTGCCATGTAGCTAGCTCCCTGTATATGTACATTTTGGACTCATCAGCCATGTACCCATATCTCTCTGTATGAACATGCTGAACTCATCTGCCTTGTAGCTCTTCCTTTATAAATACACATGTTGCACTCCTCTGCCATGTAGCTAACTCTCAGTATATGGACATTTTGGAGTTATCTGCCATGTAGGTAGTACTCTGTAAATGGAAATGTTGGACTACTCTGCCATGTAACTAGCTCTCTGTATATGGACATTTTGGACATGTCTGCCATATAGGTAGCTCTCAGTATATGGACATGTTCGACTCATCAGCCATGTAGCCAGCTCTCTCTGTAGGAACATGTTGGACTCTTCTGCTTTGTAGCTTGTCCTCTATATATACACAAGATGGAATCATCTGCCATGTAGCTAACTTTCAGTACATGGACATGTTGCACTCATCTGCCATGTAGCTAGTACCCTGTATATGGAAATGTTGCACTACTCTGCCATGTATCCAGCTCTCTGTTTTTGGACATATTGGTTTCATCTGTCATGTAGCTAGCTCTCTGCACATGTATATTTTGCAATGATCAGTCATGTAGGTAGCTCTGTATATATGAAAATATTGTACTTTTCAGCCATGAATCTAGCTTTCTGTGTATGGACATTTTGGACTCATCAGCCATTTGGCCAGCTCTCTGTGTATGAACATGTTGGAATCATCTGCCATGTTACTAGCCCTCAGTATATTCACATGTTGGACTCATCTGCAATGAAGCTAGTACTCTGTATATGGACATGTTGAACTACTCGGCCATGTAGCTAGCTCTCAGGATATGAACACATCTGCCATGTAGCTAGAACTCTTTGTATAGAAATGTTGCAAACCTCTGCTAAGTAGCTAACTCTCTGTATATGGTCATTTTGAACTCGTCTGCCATGGAGCTATCTCTCTGTACAAGGATATGTTGGAGTCATCTACAAAGTAGGTAGCACTCTGTATATGAAAATATTGGAATTGTCTGACATGAAGTTAGATCTCTGAAAAAGGACATGTTGGACTCATCAACCATGCAGCCAGATCTCTCTGTATGAACATGTTGGACTCATCTGCCTTGTAGCTTGATATTAATATATGGACACGCTGGACTCATATTCCATGTAGCTAGATCCCTGTATATGGAAATGTTGCACTCCTCTGCCATGTAGCTAACTCTCTGTATATGGACATTTTGAACTTGTCTGCCATGTAGCTATCTCTCTGTACATGGATATGTTGGACTTATCTGCCATGTAGTTAGCTCTCTGTATAAGAACATATTGAACTTGTCTGCCATGTAGCTAGCTCTCAGTATACGGACATGTTGGAGTAATCAGCCATGAATCCAGCTCTCTGTCTATGAGCATGTTGGACTCATCTGCTTTCTATCAAGCCCTCTAAATATACACATGTTGGACTCATCTGCCATGTAGCTATCTCACGGTATATGGACATGTTGGACTCATCTGCCATGTAGCTAGAACACTGTATATATAGACTTGTTGGATTGCTCCACCATGTAGCTAGCTCTCAGTATATGGACATTTTGGACTCATCTACCATGTAGCAAGAACACTGTATCTGTAAATGTTGCAATACTCTGCAATGTAGCTAGCTCACTGTATATGGACACGTTGGACTCATCTGCCATGTATCTAGAACTCTATGTATGGACATGATGGACTACTCTGCCATATAGCTAAATCTCAGTATATGGACACATTGGACTAATCTGCCATGTAGCTAGAACCCTGTATATGAAAATGATGCACAACTCTGCCATATACCTATCTCTCGATATATGTACATTTTGGACTCGCCTGCCATGTAGCTAGCTCTCTGTACATGGACATGTTGGAGTCATCTGACATGTAGCTAGAACTCTGTATATGGCAATGTTGCACTATTCTTCCATGTAGCTAGATCTCTCTATATGGACAAGTTAGATTCATCTGCCATGTAGCTAGTACCCTGTATATGGAAATGTTGCACTACTCTACCATGTTTTCAGGTCTCTGTATAATGACATATAGGCCTCGTCTGTCATGTAGCCAGCTCTCTGTACATGGATATGTTGGTATGATCTGTCATGTAGGTAGCTCGGTATATATGAAGATATTGGACTTGTCTGCCATGTAGCCAGCTCTCTGTGTATGTACATGTTGGACTCATCTGCCTTGTATCTAGCCCTCTAAATATAAACGTGTTGGATTCATCTGTCATGTAGCTACCTCTCAGTATATGGTCATGTTTTAATCATCAACCATGTAGCCAGCTCTCTTGGTATGAACATGTTGGACTCATGTACTGTGTAGCTGACCCTCTAAATATGCACATGTTGGACTCTTCTACTAAGAAGCTAACTCTATGCATATGGACATGTTGGACTCATCTTCCCATGTAGCTAGAACTCTGTATATGGAAATCATTCACTACTCTGACATGTAGCTAGCTCTCTGTATATGAACACGTAGGACTCATTTGCCTTGTAGTTAAAACTCTACATATGGAAATGTACTATTCTACAATGTAGCTAGCTCTCTGTATATGGACAATTGAGATTAATCTGCCATGTAGGTAGCTCTCTGTACATGGATATGTTGGACTGATCTGCTATGTCGGTAGATCTCTGTGTATGAATATATTGGAATTGTCTACCATGTAACTAGCCCTCTAAATATACACGTGTTGGATTCATCTGTTATGTAGCTAATTCTCAGTATATGGACAAGTTTGATTCATCTGCCATGTAGCTAGAACACTGTATATGGAAATGTTGCACTACTCTGCCATGTAGCTAGCTCTCAGTATATGAACAAGTAGGAAGCATCTGCCATGTAGCTAGAACTCTGTATGAGGAAATGTTGGACAACTCTGATATGATGGTAGCTCTATGTATATGGACATTTGGGACACATCTGATTGTAGCTAACTCCCTGTACATGGATATGTAGGACTGATTTGCCATGTAGGTAGCTCACTGTATATGAACATATTGGACTTGTCTGCCATATAGCTAGCTCTCAGTATATAGACATGTTGGACTCATCAGCCATGTAGTCTGCTCTGTCTGTATGAACATGTTGGTCTCATCTGTCTTGTAACAAGCCCTCCAAATATACACATGTTGGACTCATCTGTCATGTAGCAAACTCTCAGAATATGGACCTGTTGGACTTATCTGCCATTTAGCTAGTACTCTGTATATAGACATGTTGGACTACTCTGCTATGTAGCTAACTCTCATTATATAGACATGTTGCATCCATCTGCCATGTAGCTAGAACTCTGTATACGGAAATGTTGCACTATTCTGCCATGTAGCTAACTCTCTGAATATGGACATTTTGGAAAAGCCTGCCATGTAGCTATCTCTTTGTACATATATATGTTGGACTGATCTGTCATGGATGTAGCTCTCTTTATATGAACATATTGGACTTGTCTGAGATGTAGCTAGCTCTCAGTATATGGACATGTTGAACTCATCAGGCATGTAGCCAGATCTCTGTACATGAACATCTTGGACTCATCTGTCTGCTAGCTCCCAGTATAAGGACATGTTGGACTCATCTTCCTTGTAGCTAACTCTCAGTATATTGTCAAGTTGGACTCCTCTGCCATGTCACTAGTACTCTGTATATGGACAGGTTGACCTACTCTGCCATATCGCTAACACTCAGTATATGGACACATTGGGATCATCTGCCATGTAGCTAGAACTCTGTATATGGAAATGTTGAACTACTCTGCCATGTACCTAGCTGTCTATCCATGGATATGTTCGAGTGATCTGCCATGTAGGTAGCTCTCTGTATATGAACTTATTGTACTTGTCTGACATGTAGCTATATCTCTGTATATGGACATGTTGTACTCATAAGCCATGTAGCCAACTCTCTCTTTATGAACATGTTGGACTCATCTGCCTTGTAGGTACTCCTGTATATATACACATGTTGAACTCATCTGCCATGTAGCTTTCTCTCAGTATATGGACACGTTCGACTCATCTGCCATATAGGTAGTACTCTGTATATGGACATGTCGGACTACTCTGCCATATCGCTAACCCTCAATATATGGACACGTTGAAATCATCTCTCCATGTAGCTAGAACTCTGTTTATGGAAATGTTGAACTACTCTGCCATTTATCTAGCTCTCTCTATATGGGCATTTTGGACATTTCTGCCATGTAGCCAGCTCTCTCTGTATGAACATGTTGGACACATCTGCCTTGTTGCTAGTCTTCTATATATATACATGTTGTACTCATATGCCATGTAGCTATCTGTCAGTATATGGACATGTTGGACTCATCAGCCATGTAGCCAGCTGTCTCTGTAGGAACATGTTAGACTCATCTGTCTTGTAGTCCTCTATATATACACAAGTTGGAATCATCTGCCTTGTAGCTTAACTTTCAGTATATGGACATGTTGGAATCATCTGCCATGTAGTTAGTCCTCTGTATATGCATGGATATGAACATATTGGACTTCTCTGCCATGTAGCTACCTCTCAATATATGGACATGATGGACTCATCTGCCATGTAGCTAGAACTCTGTATATAGAAATGTTGCACTACTCTGCCAGGTAACTAGCTTTCTGTATATCGACATTTTAGACTCACCAGCCATGTAGCTAGAAATCAGTATATTAAAATGTTACACTATTCTGCCATGCAACTAGCTCTCTGTATATAGACATTTTGGACTTGTCTGCCATGTAGCTAGCACTCTGTATATGGACATGTTGGACTACTCTGCCATGTAGCTAACTCTCAGTATATGCACATGTTAGACTCATCTAGCATGTAGCTAGAACTCTGTATATGGAAATGATGCACTACTCTGTCATGTAGATAGCTCCCTTTTATGGACATTTTGGACTCATCTGCCATGTAGCTAGCTCTCTGTGCATGGATATTTTGGACTGATTTGCCCTGTAGGTAGCTCTCTGTATATGAACATGTTGGAGTTGTGTGTCATGTATCTACCTCTCTGTATATTGACATGTTTCACTCTTCAGTCATGTAGCCAACACTCTCTTTATCAACATGTTGGGCTCATCTGCCTTGTAGCTAGTCCTCTATAAAAAAAACATGTTGGATTCATCTACCATGTAGCTTACTCTCAGTATATAGATATGTTGGACCCATCTACCATGTAGCTAGTACTCTGTATGTGGACATGTTTGACTACTCTGTCATGTAGCTAGCTCTCAGCATATGAACAAGTTGGACTCATCTGCCTTGTACCTAGAACTCTGTATATGGAAATATTTCACTGTTCGGCCATGTAGCTAGCTCTCTGCATATGGACATTTTGGACTTATCTGCCATGACGCCAGCTCTGTCTGTATGAACAAGTTGGACTCATCTGCCTTGTAGCTAGTCCTCTATACATACACATGTTAGACTCATCTGCCTTGGAGCTAACTCTCAGTATATGGACATATCGGACTCATCTGCCATGTAACTAGTACTACGTATATGGACATGTTGGACTACACTGTCATGTAGCTAGCTCTAAGTATGTAGACACGTTGGACTCATTTGCCATGTAGCTAGAAATCTGTATATGTTAATGTTGCACTACTCTGTCATGTAGCAAGCTCTCTGTATATGGACATTTTAGATTCCTCTGCCATATAGCTAGATCTCTGTGCCTAGATATTCTGAGCTGATTTGCCATATAGGTGGATCTCTGTATATAAACATATGGAAATTGTCTGCGAAGTACCTAGCTCTCAGTATATGGACAGGTTGGACTCATCATTCATGTAGCCATCTCTCTCTGTATGAATATGTTCTATTCATCTGGCTTGTAGCTCACCCTCCAAATATACACATGTTGGACTCATCTGCCATGTAGCTAACTCTCAGTATATGGACATAATAGACTCATCTGCCATGGCACTTGTACTCTGTATATGGAAATGTTGCCCTACTCTGACATGTAGCTAGCTCTCTGCATATGGACATTTTGGATTCACCTGCCATGTAGCTAGCTCCCTTTGCATGGATATGTTGGACTGATCTGCCATGTATGTAGCTCTCCGTATATGAACATATGGGATTTGTATGCCATGTAGCTAGCTCTCTGTATATGCACATGTTGGACTCGTCTGCCATGTAGCCTGCTCTTTCTCTATGAGCATGGTGGACTCATCTGCCTTGTAGGTAGCCCTCTACATAAACACATGTTTGACTCATCTGCAATGTAGATAACTCTCAGTATATGGACACATTGTACTAATCTGCCATGTAGCTAGAACTCTGTATATGGAAATGTTGCACTACTCTGCCATGCAGCTAGGTCTTTGTATATGGACATTTTGGACTTATCTGCCATGTAGCCAGCTCTTTCTGTATGGACATGTTGGACTCATTTGCCTTGTTGCTAGTCCTCTATATATACACTTGTTAGACTCATCTACCATGTAGCTAACTCTCTGTATATGGACATGGTGGACTCATTTGTCATGTAGCTTG
>NW_006408926.1:519082-522874 GCF_000296735.1 Chrysochloris asiatica
ATGGACATGTTGGACTTCTCTGCCATGTAGCTGGCTCTCAGTATATGGAGACGTTGGACACATCTGCCATGCAGCTAGAGCTCTAAATATGAAAATGTGACACTACTCTGCCATGTAGCTACCTCTCTGTATATGGAGAGTTAGGACTCGTCTGACATGTAGCTAGCTCTCTGTGCTTAGATATATTGGACTGATCTGCCATGTAGGTAGATCACTATATATGAACATATGGAACTTGTCTGCCATGTAGCTAATTCTCCATATATGGACATGTTGTACTCATCAGCCATGTATCCAGTTCTCTTTGTATGAACATGTTGGACTCATCTGCCTTGTAGCAAACCCTCTAAACATACACATGTTGAATTCATCTGTCATGTAGTTAACTCTCAGTATATGGACATGTTTGATTCATCATCCATGTAGCTAGTGCTCTGTATATGGTCATTTTGGACTATTCTACCATGTAGATAGCTCTCAGTATATGGACACGTTGGTCTCATCTGCCATGTAGCTAACTCTCAATATGTGGACATATTGGATTCACGTGTCATGTTGCTAGTACTCTGCATATGGACATTTTGGACTTGTTTGCCATGTAGCTAGCTCTCTGTATATGGATATGTTGGACTCATCAGCCATGTAGCCAGATCTCTGTGTATGAACATGTTGGATTTATCTGCCTTGTAGCTAACACTCCAGACATACACATGTTGGACTCATGTGTCATGTAGCTAACTCTCAGGATATGGACATGTTGGACTCAGCTGCCATGTAGCTAGATCTTTGTATATGGAAATGTTGCACCACTCTGCCATGTAGTTAGCTCTCTGTATATGGACATTTTGGACTCATCTACAATTTATCCAGATCTCTGTGTATGAACATGTTGGACTCATCTGCCTTGTAGCTAACCCTCTAAACATATACATGTAGGAATAATCTGCCATGGAGCTCATACTCTGAATATGATCATGTTGGACTACTCTGCCATGTAGCTGGCTCTCAGCATATGGACACGTTGTTCTCATCTTTCATGTAGCTAACTCTCAATATGTGGACAAGTTGGATTCTCCTGCTATGTTGCTAGTACTCTGTATATGGAAATTTTGGACTCATCTGCCGTATAGCTAGCTCTCTATGCATGCATTAGTTGGACTGATCTGCCAGGTAGGTAGCTTTCTGTATATGGCCATGTTGGACTCATCAGCCATGTAGCCAGCTCTCTCTGTATGAATTTGTTGGATTCTTCTACCTTGTAGCTAGTCCTCTATATATACACATATTGGACTCATCTACCAAGTAGCTAACTCTCAGTATATGGACATTTTGGATTCATCTGTCATGTAGCTACTTCTATGTATATGGAAATGTTGCACTACTCTGCCGTGTAGCTAGTTCTCCGTATATGGACGTTATGGATTCGTCTACCATGTAGCTAGCTCTCTGTGCATAGATACGCTGGACTGATCTGCCATGTAGGTAACTCTCTGTATATGAACATATTGGACTTGTCTGCCATGTAGCTTGCTCTCTGTAAATGGACATGTTGGACTCATCTGCCATGTAGCTAATCCTTTATATATACACATGTTAGACTCATCTGCCATGTAGCTAATTCTCAGTATATGGATATGTTGGATACATGAGTCATGTAGCTAGCTCTCAGTATATGGACACGTTGGACTCAACTGCCATGTAGCTAGATCTCTGTATATGGAAATGATGCTCTACTCTGCCATGTAGCTAGCTGTCTATATAGGGACATTTTGGACTAGTCTGCCATGTAGCTATCTCTCTGTGCATGAATATGTTGGACTGATCTGCCACGTAGGTAGCTCTCTGTATATGAACATATTGGACTTGCCTGCCATGTAGCTAGCTCTCTGTATATGAACATGTTGAACTCATCACAGACATGTAGCCAGCACTCCCTATATAAACAAGTTGAACACATCTGCCTTGTAGCTAGTCCTCTACATATACACATGTTGGACTCATCTGCCATGTAGCTAACTCTCAGTATATGGACATGTCAGACTCATCTGCCATGTGGCTAGTACTATATACATGGACACGTTGGGCTACTCTTCCATGTAGCTAGTTCTCTGGATATGGACACGTTGGACTCATCTTCCATGTAGCTAGAACTCTATATTTGGAAATGTTACACTACTCCGCCATGTATCTAGCTCTCTGTATATGGACATTTTGGACATTTCTGCCATGTAGTCAGCTCTCTCTGTACAAACATATTGGACTCATCTGCCTTGTTGCTAGTACTCTATATATACACATGTTGTAATCATCTGCTATGTAGCTAACTCTCAGTATGTGGACATGTTGGATTCATCTGCCATGCAGCTAGCACTCTGTATATGGACATGTTTAACTACTCTGCCATGTAGCTACAACTCTGTATGTGGAAATGTTGAACTACTGTGTCATGTAGATAGCTCTCTGTATATGAAAATGTTGCACTGCTCTGCCATGTAGCTAACTCTCTGTATATGGACATTTTGAACTTGTCTACCATGTAGATAGCTCTCTGTATATGGACATGTTGGACTCATCAGCCAGGTAGCCAGCTCTCTCTGTATAAACATGTTCGACTCATTTGCCTTGTACCTAGCCCACTAAATATAAACATATTGTTCTCATCTGACATGTAGCTATCTCTCAGTATATGGACATGTAGGACTCATCTGCCATGAAGCTAGAACTCTGTATATGGAAATGTTGGAGTACTGTGCGATGTAGCTAGCTCTCCGTATATGTACACACTGGACTCATCTGCCATGTGCCTAGAACCCTGTATATGAAATGTTGCACTACCCTGCCCCATAGCTAGCTATCTGTATATGGACATTTTTGACTCCTCTGTCATGTAGCTAGCTCTCTGTGAATGGATATGTTGGACTAATCTGCCATGTAGGCAGCTCTCTCTATGTGAACATAATGGCCATGTCTGCCAAGTAGGTAGCTGTCAGTATATGGAATTTTAGACACCTGTGACATGTAGCTAGCTTTCTGTGCATGGATAAGTTGGATTGATCTGCCATGTAGGTAGCTCTCTGTATATGGACATGTTGGACTCATCAGTCATGCAGCCATCTCTCTTTGTATGAACATGGTGGACTCATCTTCCTTGTAGCTACTTTTCTATATATAGATGTACTTGTCTGCCATGTAGCTCATTCTCAGTACATAGGCATGTTGGACTTATCTGCCATGTAGCTAGTACTCTGTAGTTGGTCATGTTGAACTACTCTTCCATGTAGCTAGCTCTCTGTTTATGGACATTTTGAACTCATCTGCCATGTAGCTAACTGTGCATGGATATGTTGGATTGATCTGCCATGTAGCCAACTCTCTGTATGAACATATTGGACATGTCGGCCATATAAGTATCTGCCAGTATATGGATATGTTGGAATCATCAGCCATGTAGCCAACTCTCTGTATGAACATGTTGGACTCATCAGCCTAGTAACTTGTCCTATAAATATACACATGTTGGAATCATCTGCCATGTAGCTATAGTGTATGGACAAGATGGACTTATCTGCCATGTAGCTAGTACTCTGTATATGGACATGTTGTACTACTCTGCCATGTAGTTAGTTCTCAGTATATGGACATGTGCGACTCATCTGCCATGTAGCTGGAGCTCTGAATATGGAAATGTTCCACTATACTGAAATGTAGATTGTTGTTGTTGTCATGTGCCATCGAGTTGGTTCCGACCCATAGCGACCCTGTATAGGGTTTCCGAGGGTGTAAATCTTTACA
>NW_006408926.1:522974-524996 GCF_000296735.1 Chrysochloris asiatica
TAGAAAGCCTCATCTTTCTCCCTCGGAGCAGCTGGTAGTTTCGAACCGCTGACCGTAAGGTTCGCAGCCCAATTTGTAACCACTACGCTACCAGAGCTCCAGCTCTCTTTATATGGACATTTTGGACTTGTCTGCCATGTAGCTAGCTCTCAGTGCATGGATAAGTAGAACTGATCTGCCATGTAGGTAACTCTCTTTATATGAACATATTGGACTTCTCTGCCATGCAGATAGCTCTTTGTTTGGACATGTTGGACTCATCTGCTTGTAGCTAGTCCTCTCTATATACATATCTTGTTCTCATCTGGACATGTTAGACTACTCTGCCATGTACCTAGCTCTCAGTATATGGACACGTTGGACTCATCTGCCAAGTAGTTAGAAAACTGTATATGGAAATGTTGCACTAATCTCCCATATAGCTAGCTCTCTGTATATGGACATTTTGGACTTATCTGCCATGTTGCTAGCTCTCTGTGCATAGGTATGTTAGACTGATCTTCCACATAGCTAGTACTCTCTATATGGACATGTTAGACTACTCTGCCATGTAGCTAGCTCTCAGTATATGGACCTGTATGACTCATCTGCCATGTAGTTAGAACTCTGTATATGGAAATGTTGGACTACTCTGCCATGTAGCTAGCTCTCAATATATGGAGACAGACTCATGTGCCATGTATCTAGAACTCTGTATATGAAATGCTGCACTATTCTTCCATGTAGCTAGCTCTATATATATGGACATTTTGGACTCATGTCACATGTAGATAGCTATCTGTTCATGGATATGGTGGAAAGATCTTCCATGTAGGTAGCTCTCTGTATATTAACATATTGATCATATCTGCCATGTAGGTTGCTGTCATTATATGGACATGTTGGACCCATCAGCCATATAGCCAGCTCTCTCTGTATGAACGTGTTGGACTCATCTGAGTTTTAGCTTGCTTTATAAATATACACATGTTGGACTCCTCTGCCATGTAGCTAACTCTGAGAATATAAACATGTTGGACTCATCTGCCATGTAGCTATTACTCTGTATATGGACATATTGGACTACTCTGAAATGTAGCTATCTCTCAGTATATGGACACATTGGAATCATCTCCAATGTAGCTTGAAGTCTTTATGTGGAAATGTTGCTTTGCTGTGTCATATAGCTAGCTCTCTGTATATGGACGTTTAAACTTGTCTGACATGTAGCTAGCTATCTGTGTATGGGAATGTTGGACTGATCTGACATGTAGGTAGTTTTCTGTATACGAACATATTGGGCTTGTATGTCATGTAGCTAGCTTTCTGTATATGGACATGTGGAATCATCAGCCATGTAGCCAGTTCTTTCTGTATGGACATATTGGACTCATCTTCCTTGTAGCTAGTCCTCTATATATACACAGATTGGACTCATCTGCCATGTAGCTAACTCTCAGTATATGAGCATGTTGGTCTCATCTGCCATGTAGCTAGTACTTTGTGTATGGACATGTTGGACTACTCTGACAAGTAGCTAGCTCTCAGTATATGGAAAAGTTGGACTCATCTGCCATGTAGCTAGAACTCTTTATATGGAAATGTTGAACTACCCTGCCATGTAGTTAACTCTCTGTATATGTACATTTTGGTCTTGTCTGCCATGTAGCTAGTTCTCTGCAAGGATATGTTGGACTGATCTCACATGTAGGTAGCTCGCTGTATATGAACGTATTCAACTTGTCTGTCATGTAGCTAGTTCTCTGTATATGGACATGTTGGACTCATCAGCCATGTAGCCAGCTTTTTCTGTAGGAACATGTTGGACTCTTCTGCCTTGTAGCTAGTTCTCTATGTATACACAAGTTGGACTCATCAGCCATGTAGCTAACTATCAGTGTATGGACATGTTGGTCTCATCTCCCATGTAGCTATTCTCTGTATTCGGACATGTTAGACTTCTCTGCCATGTAGCTAGCTCTCAGTATATGGACACGTTGGACTCATGTGCCATGTAGCTAGAACTCCGTATATGGAAATGTT
>NW_006408926.1:525096-533220 GCF_000296735.1 Chrysochloris asiatica
AATGTTGGACTACTGTGCGATGTAGCTAGCTCTCAGTATATGGACACGTTGGACTCATCTGCCATGTAGCTAGAACTCTGTATATGGAAATGTTGCATTAGTCTGCCATATAGTTAGCTCTCTGTATATGGACATTTTGGACTCTTCTGCCATGTAGCTAGCTCTCTGTGCGTGGATAAACTGTACTGATCTGTCATGTAGGTAGTTTTCTGCTAATGGACATATTGGACTTGTCTACTGAGTGTCTTGCTCTCAGTATATGGACATGTTGGACTCATCAGCCATGTAGCCAGCTCTCTGTCTCTGAATATGTTCAACTCATCTACCTTGAACCTAGTCCAGTAAATATACACATGTTGGTCTCATCTGCCACGTAGTTAACTCTCAGTATATGGACATGTTGGACTAATGTGCCATGTAGCTAGTATCCTGTTTATGGACATGTTAGACTACTCTGCCATGTAGATAGCTCTCTGTGCATGGATATGGTGGACTGATCTGCCATGTAGGTAGTTCTCTGTATATGCACATATAGGATTTCTCTGCCTTGTAGGTAGCTGTCAGTATATGGACATGTTGGACTCATCAGCCATGTAGCTAGTTCTCTCTGTATGAATATGTTCAATTCATCTGTCTTGTAGCTAGCCATCTAAATACTCATCTTGGACTCATCTGCCCTGTACCTAACTTTCAGTATATAGACATGTTGGACTTATCTGCCATGTAGCTAGAACTGTATATATGGAAATGTTCCACTACTCTTCCATGTAGCTAGCTTTCTGCATATGGACATTTTGGACTCGTCAGCCATGTAGCTGGCTCTCAGTATATGGACACATGGGACTCATCTGCCATATAGCTAGAACTTTGTATATGGAAATGCTGCAATACCTGGCCATGTAAGTAGCTCTCTGTATATGGACCTTTTGGAATTCTTTGTCATGTAGCCAGCTCTATCTGTATGAACATGTTGGACTCATCTGCCTTGTCTCTAGTCCTCTATATATACACATGATGTACTCATCTGCTATGTAGTTAACTCTCAGTAAATGGACATGTTGGAATAATCTGTCATGTAGCTGGCACTCTGTATATGGACATGTTGGACTACTCTGCCATGTAGCTAGCTCTCAGTATGTGGACACATTGGACTCATGTGTCATGTAGCTAGAACTCTGTATATGGAAATGTTGCACTACTCTGCCATGTAGCTAGCAATTTGTTTATGGACATTTTGTACTCTTCTGCCATGTAGCTTGCTCTCTGTGCATAGATATGTTGGATTCACGAGCCATTTAGCTAGATCTCAGTATATGGACACGTTTGACTCATCTGCCCTGTAGCTGGCTCTCAGCATATGGACATGTTGGGCTCATCAGACATGTAGCTAGAACTCTGCATATGGAAATGATGCACTACTCTGCCATTTAGCTAGGGCTCTGTATAGGGACATTTTGGACTTGTCTGCCATGTAGATAGATCATGGTGCATGGATATGTTGGACTGATCTGCTACATAAATAGTTCTCTATATATGATCATATTGGACTTGTCTGCCATGTAGCTACCTCTGTGTATATGAACATGTTGGAGTCCTTAGACATGTAGCCAGCACTCTCTATATCAACATGTTGGACTCATGTGCCTTGTAGCTAGTCCTCTAAATATAAACATGTTGGGCTTATCTGCCATGTAGGTAACTCTCAGTATATGGACATATTGGACTCATCTGCCATGTAGCTAGTACTCTGTATATTGACTTGTTGGACTACACTGCCATGTAGCTAGCTCTCAGTATATGGACACATTGTACTCATCTGTTATGTAGGTAGAACTCTGTATATGGAAATGTTGCACTACATTTTCATGCAGCTAGCTCTCTGTTTATGGCCATTTTGGACTCGTCTGCCATGTAGCTAGCTATCTGTGCATGGATATGTTGGACTGGCTTGCCATTAAGGTAGCTCTCTGTATATGAACATATTGGACTTGTCTGCCGTGTAGCTAGTCCTCGGTATATGGACATGTTGACTCATAAGCCATATAGCTAGCTCTCAGTGAATGAACATGTTAGACTCATCTGCCTTGTAGCTAGCACACTAACTATACAAATGTTGGAGTCATCTGCCATGTAGCTAGCTCTCAGTATATGGACTCTGTATATGGACATGTTAGACTCATCTGCATGTAGATAACTCTGAGTATATGGACATGTTGGACTCATCTGCCATGTAGCTAACTCTCTATGTATATGGACATATTTGACTCATATACCATGTAGCTATAACTCTGTATATGGAAATGTTGCACTACGCTACCTTTTCGCTAACTCTCTGTTTAAGGAAATGTTGGACTCGTCTATCATGTAGCTACCTCTCTGTGCATGAATATGTTGGACTGATCTGCCATGTCGGTAGCTCTATGTATATGAACATATTGGACTTCTCTTCCATGTAGCTAGCTCTCTGTATATGAACATGTTGGACTCATCTGCCATGTAGCTAGTGCTCTGTATATGGACATGATGGACTACTCTGCCATGTAGCTAACTCTCAGTATATGGACATGTTGGACTCATCTGCCATGTAGCTAGGTCTCTGTACATGGAAATGTTGGCCTGATCTGCCATGTAGGTACTTCTCTCAATATGAACATACTGGATTTTCTGCCATGTAGCTAGCTATCTGTGTATGATCATGTTAGAATCATCAGCCCTGTAGCCAGCTGTCTCTGTGTGAATAAGTTGGACTCATCTGCCTTGCAGCTAGCCCTCTATATATACACAAGTTGGACTAATATGCCATGTAGCTAACTCTCAATATATGGACATGTTGGACTCATCTGCCATGTAGCTAGTACTCCGTATATGTACATGTTGGACTACTCTGCTATGTAGGTAGCTCTCTGTGCATAGATATGTTGGACTGATCTGTCATGTAGGTAGATCTCTGTATATAAACATATTGGACTCATCTGCCATGTAGCTAGTACTCTGTATATGGATATGTTGGACTACACTGCCATCTAGATAGAACTCTGGATATGGAAATGTTGCACTACTCTTCCATATAGCTAGTTCTCAGTATATGGACCTTTTAGACTCGTCTGCCATGTAGCTAGCTCTCTGTGCATGGATATGATGGACTGATCTGCCATATAGGTAGTTCTCTGAATATGAACATATTGGATTTGTCTGCCATGTAGCTAGCTCTCTGTATATGGACATGTTGGAATCATCAGCCAAGTAGCCAGCTCTCTCTGTATGAACATGTTGAATCATCTGCCTTGCAGCTAGTTCTCTATACATAAACAAGCTGGACTCATCTGCTATGTAGCTAACTCTCAGTATCTGGACATGTTGGACTCATCTGCCATGTAGCTAGTACTCTTCATATGGACATGTTGGACTCATCAACCATGTAGCCAGCTCTATGTGTATAAACATGTCGGACTCATCTGCCTTGTAGCTAACCCTGTATATATACACATGTTGTACTCATCTGCCATGTAGCTAACTCTCCATATATGGACATGTTGAACTCATCAGCCATATAGCCAGCTCTCTGTGTGTGAACATGTTGGACTCATCTGCCATGTGCCTGTACTCTGTATATGGACATATTGGACTATTCTGCAATGTACCTAGCTCTCAGTATATGGACACGTTGGACATTTCTGCCCTGTAGTTAGAACTCTGTATATGGAAATGTTGCATTACTCTGCCATGTAGCACGCTCTTTTTATATGTACATTTTGGACTCATCTGTCATGTAGCTAACTCTCTGTGCGTGGATATGTTGGACTGATCTGCAATGTAGCTAGTTCTCTCTATATGAACATATTGGACTTGTCTGCCATAAAGCTAGCTCTCTGTATATGGACATGTTGGAATCTTCAGCCCTGTAGCCAGCTCTCTCTGTATGAACATATTGAACTCATCTGTCATGTAGCTAACTCTCTGTGCGTGGATATGTTGGACTGATCTGCAATGTAGCTAGTTCTCTCTATATGAACATATTGGACTTGTCTGCCATAAAGCTAGCTCTCTGTATATGGACATGTTGGAATCTTCAGCCCTGTAGCCAGCTCTCTGTGTATGAACATGCTTGACTCATCTGCCTTGTAGCTAGCCCTCTAAATATACACATGTTGGACTGAACTACCATGTAGGTAGCTCTTTGTTTATGAACATATTGGATGTGTCTGCCATGTAGCTAGCTCTCTATATATGGATATGTTGGTCACATCAGCCATGTGGCCAGCTCTCTGTATGAACATGTTGGACTAATCTGCCTTGTAGTTAGTCCTCTATATATGCACATGTTGGACTCACCTAACTTGTAGCTAACTCTCAGTATATGGACATGTTGGAATCATCTGCCATGTGTTTAGTACTCTGTATAAGGACATGTTGGATTACTCTGCCATGTAGCTAGCTCTCAGTATATGTACACGTTGGACTAATCTGCCACGTAGCTAGAAATTTGTATATGGAAATGTTTCACTACTCTGCCATAGAGCTAGCTCTATGTACATGGACATTTTGGAATCATCTGCCATTTAGCTACCTCTCTTGAATGAATATTTTGGACTGATCTGCCATATAGGTAGCTCTCTATATCTGAACATATTGGACTTTTCTGATATATAGCTCCCTCTCTGTATATGGACATGTTTGACTCCTCTGCCATGTAGCCAGTCCTCTCTATATGAACATGGTGGACTCCTCTGCCTTGTAGCTGGCCCTCACTATATACACATGTTGGAGTCAACTGCCATGTAGCTAACTCTCAGTGTATGGATATGTTGAACTCATATGCCATGTAGCTAGAAATCTGTATATGGAAATGTTGTAATACTCTGCCATGTTGTAATACTCTACACATTTGACATGTAGGTATCTCTCAGTATATGGACATTTTGGATACGACTGCCACGTAGCTAGCTCTCAGTGCATGGATATGTTGGACTTATCTGCCATGTAGGTAGCTCTCTGTAAATGAACACATTGGATTTGTCTGCCATGTAGCTAGTTCTCAATATATGGACACGTTGGACTCATCAGACACGTAGCCAGCTCTCTCTGTATGAACAAGTTGGAGTCATCTGCCTTGTAGCTAGTCCTCTATATATACACATGTTGGACTCATTTACCATGTAGCTAGCTTTCAGTATATGGACATGTTGGTCTCCTCAGCCATGTAGCCTACTCTGTGTCTGAACATGTTGGACTCATCTACCTTTTAGCTAGTCATCTAAATATACACATTTTCGACTCATCTGACAGATAGCTAACTCTCAGTATATGGACATGTTGGACTCATCTTCCATGTAGCTAGTACTCTGTTTAAGGACATGTTGGACTACTCTCAGTATATGGACATGATGGAATCATCTACAATATAGCTAGAATACTGTATATGGAAATGCAGCACTACTCTGCCATGTAGCTAGCTATCTGTATATGGACATTTTGGACTTTTCTTCCATGTAGCTAGCTCTCTGTTTATGGATATGTTGAACTGATCTGCCATGTACATAGCTCTCTGCATAAGAACATATTGGACATGGCAGCCATTTAGCTAGCTCTCTTTATATGAACATGTTGGACTCATTAGCCATGTAGCCAGCTCTCTCTCTAAGAACATGTTGGACTCATCTGCCTTGTATCTATCTCTTAGTATATGGACATGTTGGACACATCTGCCATGTAGCAAGTCCTCAGTATATGGATATGTTGCACTACTCTGCCATGTAGCTAGCTCTCAGTATATGCACACGATGGACTTATCTGCCATGTAGCCAGAACTCTGTATCTGGACATGTTGCAGAAATTTTGGACTCTTCTGCCATGTATCTAGCTGTCTGTGCATGGATATGATGGACTGGTCTGCCATGTCCATACCTCTCTGTAGATGAACATATTGGACTTGTCTGCCATGTAGCTAGCTCACTGTATATGGACACATTGGACTCATCAGCTATATATACAGCTCTCTCTCTATGATCATGTTGAACTCATCTGCTTTGCACCTAGTACTCTAAATATACACATATTGGGCTCATCTGCCATGTAGCTAACTCTCAGTATATGGACATGTTGGACTCATCTGACTTGTAGCTAGTCCTCTATATAGACAAATTTTGGACTCATCTAACTTGGAGCTAACTCTCAGTATATGGACATGTTGGACTCATCTGACTTGTAGCTAGTCCTCTATATATACAAATGTTGGACTCATCTAACTTGGAGCTAACTCTCAATATATGGACATGTTGGACTCATCTGCCATGTGTGTAGTACTTTGTATATGGACATGTTGGACTACTCTACCCTGTAGCTAGCTCTCATTATATGGACACATTGGACTCATCTGCCATGTAGCTAGAACTCTGTATATGGAAATGTTCTATTCTGCCATGCAGCTAGCTCTCTGTACATGGACATTTTGGATTCGTCTGCCATGTAGCAACCTCTCTGTGCATGGATATGTTGGACTTATCTGACATGATATGAACATAATGGACTTGTCTGCCATATAGCTATCTCCTTAATATGGACATGTTGGACTCCTCTGCATTGTAGCTAGCCCTCTCTATATACACATGTTGTACTCATCTGCCATGTAGCTAACTCTCAGTATATGGACATGTTGGACTACTCTGCAATGTAGCTAGCTCTCAATATATGGACAAGTTGGACTCATCTGACATGTAGCTAGCACTCTGTATATGAACATATTGGATTTGTCAACCATGTACCTTGTTCTCTTTATATGAACATGTTGGACTCATTAGCCATGTAGCCAGTTCTCTCTCACTGAACATGTTGGACTCATCTGACTTGTAGCTAGTCCTCTATATATACATATGTTGAACTCATCTGCTATGTAGCTAACTCTCCATATATGGACATGTTTGACTTATCTGCCAAGTAGCTAGTACTCGGTATATGGACATGTTGTACTACTCTGCCATGTAGCTAGCTCTCAGTATATGGACACATTGGAATCTTCTGCCGTGTAGCTAGAAATCTGTATATGGAAATGTTGTGCTACTCTGCCATGTAGCTAGCCCTCTCTATATGGAAATTTTGGACTTGTCTGTCATGAACCTAGCTCTCTGTGCATGGATTTGTTGGACTCATCAGCCATGTAAGCAGATCGCTGTGTATGAACATGTTGGACTCATCTACTTTGTAGCTAGCCCTCTCTATATATACATGTTGGACTCATCTGCCATGTAGCTAACTCTCAGTATATGGACATGTTGGACTCATCTGCCATGTGACTAGAACTCTGTATGTGGACATGTTGTACTACTCTGCCTTGTAGCTAGCTCTCAGTATATGGACATGTTGGACTCATCAGCCATGTAAACACCGCTGTGTATTAACATGTTGGCTTTATCTGCCAGGTAGCCAGGACACTGTATCTGGACATGTTGTACTACTCAGACATGTAGCTAGCTCTCTGTAATTGTAAATTGTGGACTACTCTGCCATGAAGTTAGCTCTCTGTATATGGATATTTTGGACTCATCTGCCATGTAGATAACTCTCTGTGCATGGATATGTTGGACTCATCTGCCATGTAGGTAGCTCTCTGTATATGAACATATTGGACTTGTCCTCCATGTAGCTAGCTCTCAGTATATGGACATGTTGGACTCATCAGCTATGTAGCCAACTCTCTCTTTATGAACATATTGGATTCATCTGCCTTGTAACTACTTCTCTATATATACACATGTTGGACTCATCTGCTATGTAGCTACCTCTCAGTATATGGACATGTTGGATGCATCTGCCATGCAGCTAATACTCTGTATAAGGACATGATGGACAACACTGCCATGTAGGTAGCTCTCAATATATGGACACATTGGACTCATTGCCATGTAGCTAGAACTCTGTATTTGGAAATGTTGCACTACACTGCCATGTAGCTAATTCTCTGTATATGGACATTTTGGATTCGTCTGCCATGTGGCTAGCTCTCTGTGGATGGATATGTTGGACTGTTCTGCCATGTAGGTAGCTCTCCCTATATGATCATACTGGCCTTGTTTGCCATGTAGCTAGCTCTCTGTATATGGACATGTTGTACTCATCAGCCATGTAGCC
>NW_006408926.1:533355-536715 GCF_000296735.1 Chrysochloris asiatica
CTAGCTCTCAGTATATGGACATGTTGGACTCATCTGCCATGTAGTTAGTATTCTGTATATGGACATGTTGGACTACACTGCCATGTAGCTAGGTCTCGGTATATGGCCATGATGGGCTCATCTGCCATGTAGCCAGAACTCTATATCTGGATATGTTCCAATACTCTGCCATGTACCTAGCTAGCTCTCTGTATATGGACATTTTGGACTCATCTTCCATGTACCTACTTGTCTGTGCATGGATATGTTGGACTGGTCTGCCATGTAGGTAGCTCCCTGTATATGAACATATTGAACTTATCTGCCATGTAGCTAGCTCTCAATATATGGACATGTCGGACTCATCAGCCATGTAACTAACACACTGTGTATGAACATGTTGGCCTCATCTGCCTTGTAGCTAGACTTCTAAATACACACACGTTGGACTCATCTGCCATGTAGCGATCTCTCAATATATGGATATGTTGGACTCATCTGCAATATAGCTAGTACTCTGTATATGGAAAAGTTGGAGTGCTCTGCCATGTAGCTAGCTTTCAGTATATGTACACGTTGGACTCATCTGCTATATAGCCAGAACTCTGTACCTGGACATGTTGCACTACTCTGCCATGTAGCTAGCTCTTTGTATTTGGACATTTTGGACATGACTGCCATGTAGCTAGCTCTCTCTGCATGGATATGTTGGACTGATCTGCCATGTAGGAATTTCTCTGTTTAAGAACATATTGGACTTGTCTGCCATGTAGCTATCTCTCAGTATATGGACATGTTGGACTCATCATCTATGTAGCTAGCTCTCTCTGTATGACCATGTTGGCCTCATCTGCCTTGTAACGAGTCCTCTCTATATACACATATTGGACTCATATGACTTGTAGGTAGTCCTGTACATATACACATTTTGGACTCATATGCCATGTAGCTAGCTCTCAGTTATTCGACATCTTGGACTAATTTGCCATGTAGCTAGAACTCTGTATATGGATATCTTTGACTATTCTGCCATGTAGCTAGCTCTCAGTATATGGTCATGTTGCATTCATTTGCCATGTAGCTAGAACTCTGTATATGGCATGTTGTACTACTCTGCCATGTAGCTACCTCTGTATATGGATATGTTGGACTAATCTGCCATGTAGATAGCTCTCTGTATATGAACATATTGGACTTGTCTGTCGTGTTGCTAGCTCTTAGTATATGGGCATGTTGGACTCATCAGCCATATAGTCAGCTCTCTGTGTATCAACATGATCTACTCATCTGCCTTGTAGCTAGCTCTCCAAATATACACATATTGGATTCATCTGCCATGTAGCCAATTCTCAGTATATGGACTAGTTGGACTCTTTTGCCATGTAGCTAGCACTCTGTATATGGACACGTTGGATCATATGCCATGAGGCTAGAACTCTGTATATAGAATTGTTGCACTACTCTGCCATGTACCTAGCTCTCTGTGTATAGCCATTTTACTCGTCTGCCATGTAGCTAGCTCTCTCTACATCGATATGTTGGACTGATCTGCAATGTAGAAGCTCTCTGTACATGAATATATTGGACTTGTCTTCCATGTAGCAAGCTCTCAGTATATGGACAAGTTGAACTCATCAGCCATGTAGTGAGCTCTGTGTATGATCATGTTGGACATGTCTGCCTTGAAGCTGGCCCACTAAATATTCACATGTTAGACTCATCTGCCATGTAGCTAACTCTCAGTATATGAACATGTTGGACTCATCTGCCCTGTAGCTAGTACTCTCTAAATGGACATGTTGGACTCTTCTGTCATGTACCTAGCTCTCTGTACATGGATATATTGAACTGATCTGCCATATAGGTAGTTCTCTGTATATGAACATTTTGGACTTGTCTGTCATGTAGCTAGCTCTCTGTATATGGACATGTTGGACTCATCAACCACGTAGGCAGCTCTCTCTGTATGAACATGTTGGACTCCTCTGCCTTGTAGCTAGCTCTCTAAATATAAACATGTTGGAATCATCTGCCATGTAGCTATTACTCTGTATTTGGAAATGTCGGACTCGTCTGACATGTTCCTAGCTCTTTGTGCCTGGATATGTTGCACTAATCGGCCATGTAGGTAGATCTCTGTATATGAATATGTTTTTCCAAGGTCCATTTTCGACGGGGGAGTGAGTACACAAAGGTGGGATGTCTGGCAGGCGAAAGAGAGACAATACAAACACAAAACACAGACACACAAGCTTGATGCATTCTGACAGGCAGGCTACTCTGCTGCAGACATTGCACAGAGAGCTCACTACACCTCAGTCTTTTATTCTTTTTTTTCAAGAAGGGATTTGTCACAAAAGAAAAATGTGATTTTTAAGATAGGATAAGATACATAATTGAAATGGGGTATATTATTCCAGGACAGGACACAATGATTCACAGGAATACTCTTAAGCTATTTTCCGAGTATCTCATGATTTTCCAAAAAATTCAATATTCTTATCTCTACACATGTTGTAAACAAAATGTACATACTTTCGTTTGTGAGCAATTAGACTTCTCAGTTAAACATTTAATACTTTCCTAGATTGTAAGCAATTAACCTCCTCAGTTAAACTTTTAATCCTATCCTCTTTATTCCTACAATTCCAGGGCCATTTTGAGGGAGTTGCCACCATTGTCCTTTAATCAAGTATTCCTAGGATCTACCACTCCACCTTAAGTGAATAACCTGGGGAGTTCCTCTCAAGAACCTCCCTGCATAATCCCCGAAAACCTACCCTTGTTCGTCCTGAGTCATATGAGAATGTTTTACTGCCTCGGTTTTAGGGGGAAGTTCCGTTTAATTATTGTACATGGACATTAAGAGCTCATGTTTTAAGTTAATATCAAACATAACTGAATAGTTCGATAGGGAGCAGTTCTGACATTCATCCCAGGTGCCTATAGCCTGTTCCTCAGAAAAGATTTGTTCCTAGCACCCCACACATTGCTAATAACTTCAAGGCAGTGACATTTACAGTGGAGCCATTAAAAGAGGCATTACGTACATTACCACTTTCCCAGAAGCTACAATTACTAGAGTTAGAAACATAAAGAACAAGTACAGAATGAACATTATTAAGACTAAAGAGAGTTTCTGCAAAGAGGTAACCATCAAGAGAGTTGGCAAAAAACCAATGAACCCGGGACGTCAGGAGGTCACTTCCTTTGAGCTTCAGGGTCCACGGCTCGCAATCCTGAGGAAGGCTTGAGGTTGAATTTTCGTCCACATTGTCACCAGGCCACAGCTTCTCAGTGCTTATGTATGTTGTCCCCGAAAATATTGGACTTGTCTTCCATGTATATAGCTCTCTGTATATGGACATGTTGGATTCATCA
>NW_006408926.1:538160-540111 GCF_000296735.1 Chrysochloris asiatica
CTGTACATGGATATGTTGGATTGATCTGCCAAGTAGGTAGCTCTCTGTATATAAACATATTGGAATTGCCTGCCAAGTAGCTAGCTCTCTGTATATGGACATGTTGGACTCATCAGCCATGAAGCCAGCTCTATCTGCATGAACGTGTTGGACTCATCTACGTTGTAGCTAGCCCTCTAAATATACACATTTTGCAATCACCTGCCTTGTAGCTAGCAATCTAAATATACACATTTTGGACTCATCTGCTGTAGCTAATTCTTAGTATATGGACATGTTGGACTCATCCGCCATGTAGCCAGCTCTCACTATATGGACAGGTTGGACTCATCTGCAATGTAGCTAATACTGTGTATATGGACATGTTGGAGTACTCTGCCATTTAGCTAGCTCTCAGTATATGGACATGTTGGACTCATCTGCCATATAGCTAGAACTCTGTATATGGAAATGATTCACTACTCTGCCATGTAGCTAGCTTTCTGTATATGGACACGTTGGACACATCTGCCATGTTTCTACACCTCTATTTATACACATGTTGGACTCATCTGCCATGTAGCTATCTTTTTGTATTTGGACATGTTGGACTCATTTGCCATGTAACTAGTACTCTGTATATGGACATCTTGGACTACTCTGCCATGTACCAAGCTCTCAGTACATGGACACTATGGACTCACCTACCATGTAGCTAGAACTCTGTATATGGACATGTTGCAATACTCTGCCATGTAGCTACCTCTGTTTAGGGATATTTTGGACTCGTCTTACATGTAGCTAGCTCTCTGTGCATGGATATGTTGGACTGATCTGTCATGTTGGTATCTCTATGTATATGAACATATTGGACTTGTCTAACATGCAGCTAGCTCACAGTATATGGACATGATGGACTCATCAAACATGTAGTAATTTCTCTGTGTATGAACATGTTGGACTCATCTGCCTTTTAGTTAACCCTCTAAATACACAAATGTTGGTCCCATCTGTCTTGTAGCTGTTACTTTGCATATGGACTTGTTGGACTACTCTACCATGTAGCTAGTTCTCAGTATATGGACACATTGGACTCATCTGCCATGTAGCTAGAAATCTGTATATGGAAATGTTGCACTACACTGCCATGTAGCTACCTCTGTGTATATGGACATCTTGGACTCGTCTGCCACGTAGCTAGCTTTCTGTACATGGACATATTGGAATTATCTGCCAGGTAGGAAGCTCTCTGTATATGAACATATTGGACTAGTCTGTGATGTAGCTAGCTTTCAGTATACGGACATACTAGACACATCAGCCATGTAGCTAGCTCTCTCTGTGTGAATATGTTGGTCTCATCTGCCTTGTAACTAGCCCTGTAAATATACACTTGTGAGACTCATCTTCCATGTAGCTGGCTCTCAGTATATCGACATTTTATGTTGGACTACTCTGCCATGCGGCAAGCTCTCAGAATGTGGACATGTTGTACTCATTTGCCATGTAGATACAACTCTGTATATGGCCATGTTGCACTACTCTGCATTTTGCTACCTCTGTATATGGACATTTTGAACTTGTCTGACTTGTAGCTAGCTCTCTGTGCATGGATATGTTGGAATGACTTACCATGTAGCTAGGTCTCTGTATATTAACATATTGAACTTGTCTGCCATGTAGCTAACTCTCAGTATATGGACATGTTGGACTCAACAGCCATGCAGCCTGCTCTCTGTGTATGAACATGTTGGACTCATCTGTCTTGTAGTTAGCCCTCTAAATATACACATGTTGGATTTATCAGCCATGTAGCTATCTCTCTCTGTATGAACATCTTGGCCTCATCTGACATGTAGCTATACTTTGTATATGTACATATTGGACTACTCTGCCATGCGGGAAGCTCTCTGTATATGTACATGTTGTACTCATTTGCCATGTAGACATACCTCTGTATATGGCGATGTTG
>NW_006408926.1:541572-542478 GCF_000296735.1 Chrysochloris asiatica
TGCCATGTAGCTAGCTCTGAATATATGGACATGATGGACTTATCAGCCATGTAGCCAGCTCTCTGTGTATGAACATGTAGGACTCATCTGCTTTGTAGCTAGCTCTCTAAATATATACATGTTGGACTCATCTGACATGTAGCTAACTCTCAATATATGGACATGTTCGACTCTTCTGCCATGAAGCAAGAACTCTGTATATGGAAACCTTAAACTACTCTGCCATGTTACTAGCTCTCTGTATATGGAAATTTTGGACTTTTCTGCCGTGTAGCTAGCTCTCTGTACATGGATATCTTGGCATGATCTGCCATGTAGTTAGGTCTCTGTATATGAATATATTGGACTTGTCTTCTCTTTCTATGTGGACATTTTGGACTCATCAGCCACGTAGCTAGCTCTCTCTGTATTAACATGTAGGACACATCTGACTTGTAGCTAACCCTCTAAAAATACACATGTTGGACTCATCTGTCATGTAGTTAACTCTCAATATATGGACATGTTGTACTCATCTGCCATGTAGCTAGTACTCTGTATATGGACATGTTGGAGTTGTCTGCCATGTAGCTAGCTGTCTGTACATAGATATATTGAACTGGTCTGCAATGTAGGTAGCTATGTGTATATGTACATATTGGCATTGTCTGTCTCTGTATATAGACTTGTTGTACACATCAGCCAAGTAGCTAGTTCTCTCTGTATGAACATGTTGGACTCATCTGCCTTGTAGCTAGCCCTCTAAATATACACATGTTGGAATCATCTCCCATGAAGCTAACTCTCAGTATATGGACATGTTGGACTTATCTGCCATGTAGCTAGTACTCTGTATATGGACATCTTGGCCTACTCTGCCATGTAGTTAGCTCTCAGTATATGGAAAGGTTGGACTCATCTGCCATG
>NW_006408926.1:547479-550747 GCF_000296735.1 Chrysochloris asiatica
TTAGCTAGCCCTCTAAATATACACATGTTGGAACCATCTGCAACGGAGCTAACTATCAGTATATGGACATGTTGGAATCATCTGCCATGTATCCAGTTCTCTGTGTATTAACATCTTGGACTCATCTGCTTTGTAGCTAGAACCCTGTATACGGAAATGTTGCACTACTCTTCCATGTAGATTGTTGTTGTTAAGTGCCGTCGAGTCGGTTCCGACCCATAGCAACCCTGTACAGGGTTTCCGAGGGTGAAAATCCTTACGGGAGCAGAAGCTCTCTGTATATTGACATGATGGACTCATTTGGATGTAGCTACAACTCTGTATATGGACATCGTGGACTAATCTGCCATGTAGCTAGAATATTGTTTATGGAATTGTTTCATTACTCTGCCATGTAGGTAGATTTGTGTATATGGACATTTTGGACTAGTCTGCCATGTAACTAGCTCTCTGTACATGGATATGTTGCATTGATCTGCCATGTAGCTAGCTCTTCGTATATGAACATATTGGACTTCTCTGCCATGTAGCTAGCTCACTCTATATGATCATGATGGACACATCTGCTATGTAGCTAGAACTCTGTATATGGAAATGTTGCACTACTCTGCTATGTACCTAGCTCTTTGTATATGGACATTCTGGACTCATCAGACATGTAGCCAGCTCTCTGTATATGAACATGTTGGATTAATGTGCATTTTTTCCGAGCCCTCTAATTATACACATGTTGGACATATTTGCATTTTAGCAACTACCCTGAATATAAACATGTTGTAATATTCTGCCATGTAGCTAGCTCTCGGTATATGGACATTTTGGACTCGTCTGTCATGTAGTTAACTCTCTGTAAATGGATATGTTAGACTGATCATCCATGTAGGTAGCTCTCTGTATATGAACATATTGGACTTCTCTGCCATGTAGCTATCTCTCAATATATGGACATGTTGGACTAATCAGTCATGTAGCCAGCGCTCTGAATATGAACATGTTGGACTCATCTGCCTTGTAGCTAGTACTCTATATATTCACATGTTGGACTCACCTGCCATGTAGCTAACTCTCAGTATATGAACATGTTGGACTCATATGCCATGTAGCTAGTACTCTGTATATGGACATGTTGAACTACTATGCCATGTAGCTAACTCTCAGTATATGGACACTTTGGACTCATCTGCCATGTAGCTAGAACTCTGCATATGGAAATGTTGGACTACAGTGCTATGTAGCTAGCTATCTGTATATGGATATTTTGGACTCATCTGCCATGTAGTTAGCTCTCTGTACATGAATATATTGGGCTCATCTGCCATGTAGCTAGAATTCTGCATATGGCAATGTTGCACTACAGTGCCATGTATCTAGCTCTCTGTATATGGACATTTTGGACTCTTATGCCTTGTAGATAGCTCTCTGTACATGAATGTTGGACTGATCTGCCACGTAGGTATCTTTCTGTATATGAAGATATTGGACTTGTCTGCCATGTAGCTAGCCCTCAAAATGTACACATGTTGGACTCATCTGCCACGTAGCTAACAATTTGTATATGGACATATTGGACTCATCTGCCATGTATCCAGCTCTGCATATGAACATGTTGGACCCATCTGACTTGTAGCTAGCCCTCTAAATATACCCATGTTTGACTCATCTGAAAAGTAGATAACTCTCAGTATATGGACATGTTGGACACATCTGCCAAGTAGCTAGGAGTCTGTATATAGACAAGTTGGACTACTCTGCCATGTAGCTTGCTCTCAGTATATGAACACCTTGGACTCATCTGCCATGTAGCTAATACCCTGTATATGGAAATGTTGCAGTACTCTGACATGTAGCTAGCTCTCTGTATATGGATATTTTGAACTCATCTGCCATGTATCTCGCTCTCTGTACATGGACATGTTGGACTGATCGGTCATGTACGTAAATCTCTGTCTATGAAGATATTGGACTGGTTGCCATGTAGCTAGCTCTCTGTATATGGAATTGTTGGGCTCATCATCAATGTAGCCAGCAATGTGTATATGAACATGTTGGATTCATCTGCCTTTAGCTAGCCCTCTAAATATACATACGTTGGATTCATCTGCCATGTAGCTAGCTCTCAGTATATGGACACGTTGGACTCATCTGCCATGTAGCTAATTCTCAGTATACGGACATGTTGCGCTTCTCTGACATGAAGCTAGTATTCTGTATATGGACATGTTGGACTACTCTGCCATGTAGCTATCTCTCAGTATATGGACTCGTTGGACTCATCTGCCATGTAGCTGGATGTCTGTAAATGGAAATGTTGTACTATTCTGACGTGTAGATAGCTCTTTGTATATGGACACGTTGGACTCATCTGCCATATAGCTAGAACTCTGTATAAGGAATTGTTGCACTGCTCTGCCATGTAGCTCGCTCTCTGTATATGGACATTTTGGACTGATCTACCATGTAGCTAACTCTCTGTATATGGATATGTTGGACTGATTTGCCATGTAGGTAGTGCTCTGTATATGAACATATAGGACTTTTATACCTTATAACTAGCTCTCTGTATATGGACATGTTGGACTCATCAGCCATGTAGCCAGCTCTCTCTGTATGGACATGTTGGATTCATCAGCCAGGTAGCTAGTACTGTGTATATGGACATGTTAGACTACTCTGCCATGTAGCTGGCTCTCAGTATATTGACACGTTGGACTCATCTGCCATGTAGCTAGTACCATGTATAAGGAAATGTAGCAGTACTCTGCCAAGTAGCTAGCTCTCCGTATATGGACATGTTGGACTCATCTGCCGTTTAGCTAATACCCTGTATATGGAAATGTTGCATATAGCTATCTCTCTGTATATGGACATTTTGAACTCATCTGCCATGTAGCTAGCTCTCTATACATGGACATGTTGGACTGATCTGTCTTGTACGTAGCCTCTCTGTATAAGAAGATATTGGACTTGTCTGCCATGTAGCTAGTTCTCTGTACATGGGCTTGTTGAACTCATCAGCCATGTAGGCAGCCCTCTGTGTATGGCATGTTGGGATCATCTGCCTTGTAGCTACCCCACTAAAAATACATATGTTGGATTCATCTGCCATGTAGGACGCTCTCAGTATATGGACATGTTGGACTCATCAGTCAGGTAGCCAGCTTTCTCTGTATGAACATGTTGGACTTACCTGCCTTGTAGCAAGTCCACTTTATATACACATGTTGGACTCATCTGCCATGTAGCTAACTCTCAGTATACGGACATGTTG
>NW_006408926.1:551197-556756 GCF_000296735.1 Chrysochloris asiatica
TTGGTCTCATCTGCTATGTACCTAACTCTCAGTATATGGACACGTTGGACTACTCTGCCATGTAGGTAGCTCTCAGTATATGGACACGTTGGACTACTCTGCCATGTAGGTAGCTCTCAGTATATTGTCACGTTGGACTCATTTGCCATGTAGCTAGAATTGTCTATATGGAAATGTTGCAGTACTCTGCAATGTAGCTAGCTGTCTGTGTATGGATGTTTTGGAATTGTTTGTGATTTAGCTAGCTCACTTTACATGGATATGTTGGAGTGATCTCCCATGTAGGTAGCTCTCTGTATATGAACATATTTGACTTGTGTTTCATGTAGCTAGCTCTCTGTATATGGATATGTTGGACCCATCAGCCATGTAGCCAGCTCTCTGTGTATGAACACGTTGGACTCATCCGCCTTGTAGCTAGTCCTCTAAATATAGACATGTTGGACTCATCTTCCATTTAGATAACTCTCATTATATGGACATGTTGGACTCATTTGCCATTTAGCTATTACTCTGTATATGGACATGTTGGACTACTCTGCCATGTAGCTAGCCCTCGTTCTATGGACACCTTGGACTCATCTGACTTGTAGCTAGAACTCTGTATATGGAAATGTCGAACTACTCTGCCATGTAGCTAGCTCTCTGTATATGGACATTTTGGACTAGTCTGCCATGTAGCTAGCACTCTGTGGAGGAATATGTTGGACTGATCTGCCATGAATGTAGCTCTCTTTATATGAAGATATTGGACTTGTCTGATTTGTAGCTAGCTCTCTGTACATGATCATGTTGGACTGATCTGTCTTGTGTGTAGCTCTCTGTATATGAAGATATAGAACTTGTCTGATATGTAGCTAGCTCTCTGTATATGGACTTGTGGAATTCATCAGCCATGTATCCATCTCTCTCTGTAAGAAAATGTTGTACTCATCTGTCATGTAGCTAGAACTCTGTATATGGACATGATGCACTACTCTGCCATGTAGCTACGTCTGTATATGTACATTTTGGACTCGTCTGCCATGTAGCTAGCTCGCTGTACATGGATATGGTGGACTGATCTGCCATGGAGGTAGCTCTCTGTATATGAAGATATTGGACTTGTCTGCCATGTAGCTAACTCTCTGTAGGTGGACATGTTGGACTTATCAGCCATATAGCCAGGTCTCTCTGTAGGAACATGTTGGACTAATCTGCCTTGTAGCTTGCTATTAGTATATGGACACGTTGGACTCATCTGCCCTGTAATTAGCTCTCTGTATATTGAAATGTTGCACTACTCTGCCAGGTAGCTACCTCTCTGTATATGAACACGTTGAACTCATCTGCAATTTAGCGAGAATTCTGTATATGAAAATGTTGCACTACTGTGCCAATTAGCTAGGCATCTGTATATGGCTATTTAGGCCTCGTCTGCCATGTAACAAGTTCTCTGTATATGGATATGTTGAACAGATCTCCTATGTATGTAGCTCTCTGTATATGAAGATATTGCACTTGTCTGGCATGTATCTAGCCCTCTAAATATACACATGTTGGATTCATCTGTCATGTAGCTAACTCTCAGTATATGGACATGTTGGACTCATATACCATGAATCTAGGACTCTGAATATGGACATGTTGGACTACTCTGCCATGTAGCAAGATCTCAGTATATGAACACGTTGGACTCATCTGCCATGTAGTTAACTCTCTGTATATGGAAATGTTGCACTACTATGCCATATAGCTAGCCCTCTGTATATGGACAAATTGGACTCATCTGCCATGTGGATAGAACTCTGTATATGGACACGTTGGTCTTCTCTGCCATGTAGCTAGTACCCTGTATATGGAAATGTTGCAGTACTCTGACATGTAGCTAGCTCTCTGTACATGGTCATGTTGGACTGATCTGGCATGTACATAGCTCTCTGTCTATGAAGATATTGGAATTGTCTGCCATGTAGCTAGATCTCTGTATATGGACTTGTTGGGCTCATCATTCATGTAGCCAGCTCTGTGTGTATGAACATGTTGGACTTATCTGCCTTATTGCAAGTCTTCTTTAAGTACACATGTTGGACTCATCTGCCATGTAGCTAACTCTCAGAACACGGTCATGTTGAACTTATCTGCCATGAAGCTAGTATTCTGTATATGGACATGTTGGTCTACTCTGCCATGTAGCTAGCTCTCAGTATATGGATTTGTTGGGCTCATCTGCCATGAAGCTGGAACTCTGTATATGGAAATGTTGCACTACTCTGATGTGTAGATAGCACTTTGTATATGGACACGTTGGACTCATCTGCCATGTAGCTCGAACTCTCTATGTGGAATGGTTGCACTCCTCTGCCATGTAGGTAGCTCTCTGTATATGGATATGTTGGATTGATTTGCCATATAGGTAGCTCTCTGTATATGAACATATTGGACTTGTCTGCCATATAGCTAGCTCTCTCTATATGGAAATGTTGGACTCATCAGCCATGTAGCCATCTGTCTCTGTATGAACATGTTGAACTCATCTGTCTTTTAGCTAGTACCCTGTATATGGAAATGTTGCAGTACTCTGCCAAGGAGCTAGCTCTTCGTATATGGACATGATGGATTCATCTGCCATGTAGCTAATGCCCTTTATATGGAAATGTTGCAGTACTCTGACATGTAGCTAGCTCTCTGTATATGGACATTTTGGACTCGTCTTCCATGTAGCTAGCTCTGTGTACATGGACAGGTTGGACTAATCTGTCATGTACGTAGCTCTCTGTATATGAAGATATTGGACTTCTCTGCCATGTAGCCAGCTCTCTGTATATTGACTTGTTGGGCTCATCATCCATGTAGCCAGTTCTGTGTGTATGAACATGTTGGACTCATCTGCCTTGTAGCTAGCCCTCTTAATATACATATGTTGGATTCATCTGCCATATAGCTAGCTCTCAGTATATGGACACGTTGGACTCATTTGCCATGTAGCTAGTACTCTGTATATGGACATGTTGGACTACTCTGCCTTGTAGTTAGCTCTTAGAATATGAACACGTTGGAGTCATCTGCCATGTAGCTAGAACTATGTATATGGAAATGTTGCACTACACTTCAATATAGCTAGCTCTCTGTATAAGGACAAGATGGACTCTTCTGCCATGTAGCTAGATCTCTGTATATGGACATGTTAGACAACTCTGCATTTGGTTAGCTCTTAGAATATGTACACGATGGTCTCATCTGCCATGTAGTTAGAACCCTGTATATGGACATATTACACTACTCAGCCATGTACCTAACCCTCTGTATATGGACACGTTGGACTTATCTGCCATGTAGCTAGAACTCTGTATATGGAAATGTTGCACTACTCTGCCATGTAGCTTGCTCTCTCTATATGTACATTTCTGACTCGTCTGCCATGTAGCTTGCTCTCTGTACAATGATATATTGGACTGATCTGCCATATAGGTACCTCTGTGTATATGAACATATTGGACTTTTCTGCCATGTAGCTATCTCTCAGTATATGGACATGTTGGACTCATCAACCATGTAGTCAGCTATCTGTGTATGTACATGATGGACTCATCTTCATTGTAGCTAGCCCTCTAAATATACATACGTTGGACTCATCTGGCAGGTAGCTAACTCTCAGGATATGGACATGTTGGATTTGTCTGCCATGTAACTAGCTCTCTATACATGGATATGTTGGACTGATCTGCCATGGAGGTAGCTCTCTGTATATGAAGATATTGGACTTGACTGCCATGTAGCTAGCTCTCTTTAGATGGACATGTTGGACTCATCAGCCATATAGCCAGGTCTCTCTGTAGGAATATGTTGGACTCATCTGCCTGTAACTTGCTCTTAGTATGTGGACACGCTGGACTCATCTGCCCTGTAGTTAGAATTCTGTATATTGAAATGTTGCCCTACTCTGTCATGTAGCTACCTCTCTGAATATGCACCCGTTGGACTCATCTGTCATTTAGCTAGTACCCTGTATAAGGAAATGTTGCAGTACTCTGACATGTAGCTAGCTCTCTGTATATGGACATTTTAGACTCGTCTTCCATGTATACATGGACAGGTTGGACTAATCTGTCATGTACGTAGCTCTCTGTATATGAAGATATTGGACTTCTCTGCTATGTAGCCAGCTCTCTGTATATCGACTTGTTGGACTCATCATCCATTTAGCCAGCTCTGTGTATATGAACATGCTGGATTCATCTGCCTTGTAGCTAGCCCTCTAAATATACATTTTGGACTTGTCTGACATGTAGTTCGCTCTTTGTACATGGACATGTTGGATTTATCTGTCCTGTAGCTAGTACTCTACATATAGACATGTTGGACTACTCTGCCATGTAGCTAGCTCACAGAATATGAACTCTTTGGACTCAACTGCCATGTAACTAGAATTCTGTATATGGAAATGTTACACTGCTCTGCCATGTAGGTAGTTCTCTGTATCTGGACATGTTGTACTCATCTGCCATGTAGCTAGAATTCTGTATATGGACACGTTGGACTACTCTCTCATGTAGCTAGCTCTCAATTTATGGACACAATGGACTCATCTGTCTTGTAGCTAGTACCCTGCATATGGAAATGTTTCAGTACTCTGCCATGGAGCTAGCTCTTCGTTTATGGACACGATGGACTCATCTGCCATGTAGCTAATGCCCTCTATATGGAAATGTTGCAGTACTCTGACACATACCTAGCTCTCTGTATATGGATATTTTGGACTCGTCTGCCATGTAGCTAGCTCTCTGCACATGGACATGTTGGACTGATCTGTCTTGTACGTAGCTCTCTGTATATGAAGATATTGGACTTGTCTGCCATGTAGCTAGCTCTCTGTATATGGACTTGTTGGACTCTTCAGCCATGTGGCCAACTCTCTCAGTATGAACATATTGGACACATCTGCCTTGGAGCAAGTCCTCTATATATAACATGTTGGATTTATCTGCCATGTAGCTAACTCTCAGTATATGGACATGTTGGACTCATTTGCCATGTAGCTGGAACTCTATGTATAGAAATGTTGGACTACTCTGCCATGTAGCTAGCTCTTAGAATATGAACATGCTGGACTCATCTGCCATGTAGCCAGTATTCTGTATATGGGCATATTGGACTACTCTGCCATGTATCTAGCTCTCAGTATATGGACACGTTGGTCTCATCTGCCATGTAGCTAGAACTCTGTATATTAAAATTTTGGACTACTCTGCCATGTAGCTAGCTCTTAGAATATGAACATGTTGGAGTCATCTGCCATGTAGCTAGAATTCTTTATATGGAAATTTTGCATTACTCTGCAGTGTAGCTAACTCTCTGTATATGGATACTATGTACTCATCTGCCATGTAGCTAGATCTCTGTATATGGACATATTGGACAACTCTGCATTTGACTAGCTCTCAGTATATGAACACGATGGACTCATCTGCCATGTTGCTAGAACCCTGTATATGGAAATATTACACTACTCAGCCATGTACCTAACTCTCTGTGTATGGACACCTTGGATTCATCTGCCATGTAGCTAGAACTCTGTTT
>NW_006408926.1:557291-561795 GCF_000296735.1 Chrysochloris asiatica
TAGCTAACAATCAGTATATGGACATGTTGGACTCATCTGCCATTTAGCTAGCTCTCTGTGTATGAACATGTTGGACTCATCTACCTTGTAGCTAGCCCTCTAAATATACCCATGTTGGAATCATTTGAAAAGTAGATAACTCTCAGTATATGGACATGTTGGACACATCTGCCATGTAGCTAGCTCTCAGTATATGGACACCTTGGATTCATCTGCCATGTAGCCAGAACTCTGTATATGGAAATGTTGCAATACTCTGCCATGTAGTTAAGTCTTTGTATATGGACTCTTTAGACTCATCTGCCATGAAGCTAATACCCTGTATATGGAAATGTTGCAGTACTCTGCCATGTAGCTACCACTCTGTATATGGACATTTTGGACTCATCTGCCATGTAGCTAGCTCTCTGTACATGTATATGTTGGACGAATCTGTCATGAATGTACTCTCTGTATATGAACGCATTGGCCTTTTCTGCCATGTAGCTAGCTCTTTGTATATGGACATGTGTGTGTCATCAGCCATGTAGTTAGCTCTCTGTATCTGGACATGGTGGACTCATCTGACTTGTAGTTAGCCCTCTAAATATACACATGTTGGATTCATCAGCCATGTAGCTAGCTCTCAGTATATGGACACGTTGGACTCATCGTACATGTAACTAGAACTACGTAAATGGAATTGTTGCACTACTCTGACATAGAGCTAGCACTCTGTATATGGACATTTTGGAATCGTCTGCCATGTATCTAGTTCTTTGTGCATGGATATGTTGGACTGATCTGCCATGTAGGTAGCTCTGTATATATTAACATTTTGGACTTGTCTGCCATGTAGCTAGTTCTCTGTATATGCACATATTGGACTACTCTGCCATGTAGCTAGTACTCTGTATATGGACATGTTGGTTTACTCTGCCATTTAGCTATCTCTCTGTATAGGGGTATTTTGGATTCATCTGACATGTAGCTAGTTCTCTGAATATGAACATATTGGACTTATCGGCCATGTAGTTACCTTTCATTGCATGGATATGTTGGAATGATCTGCAATGTGTTTAGCTTCCTGTATAAGAACATATTGGACTTGTCTTCCATGTACTTAGCTCTCTGTACATGGACATGTTGGACTCATCGTCCATGTAGCCATCTCTCTCTATGAACATGTTGGATTCATCTGCCTTGTAACTAGTCCTCTATATATACACATGTTGGACTCATCTGTCATGTAGCTAACTCTCAGTATAGAAACACGTTGGGCTTATCTGCCATGTAACTAGCTCTCTGTATATGGACATTTTCGACTCATCGGTCATGTAGCTAGCTCTCAGTGCATGGATATGTTGGACTAATATGCCGTGAAGGTAGCTCCCTGTATATGAACATATTGGACTTGTCTTCCATGTAGCTAGCTCTCTCTGTACATGGATATGTTGGGCTCATCAGCCATGTACCCATCTCTCTTTCCATGAACATGTTGGACTAATATAACTTTTAGCTAGTCCTCTATATATACACATACATATTGGACTCATCTGCCATGTAGCTAAATCTCAATATATGGACATGTTGGAATCATCTGCAATGTAGCTAACTCTCAGTACTTGGACATCATGGACTAATCTGCCATGTAGCTAACTCTCAGTATATGGACAGGTTGGCCTCATCTGCCATGTATCTAGAACTCTGTATATAGAAATGTTTCACAAGTCAGCCATGAAGATATCTCTCTGTTTATGGACATTTTGGCTTATCTGCCATGTAGCTAACTCTCTGTGCATGGATATGTTGGACTAATCTGCCATGTAGGTATTTCCCTGTATATGAACATATTAGACTTGTCTTCCATGTAGCTAGATCTCTGTATATGCACATGTTGGACAACTCTACTATTTAGCTAGCTCTCTGTATATGGATATTTTGGACTCAGCTGACATGACGCTAGCTCTCTGAATATGAACATATTGGATTCATGAGCCATGCAGCAAGATCTCTCTCTATGATCATGTCGGACTCATCTGTTTTGTAGTTGGTCCTCTATATATACACATGTTGGACTCATCTGCCATGTAGCTAACTCTCAGTATATGGACATGTTGGACTCATGTGCCATGTAGCTAGTATTCTGTATATGGAAATGTTGGACTACTTTGTTATGTAGCTAGCTCTCTATATATTGATAATTTGGACTCTTCTGCCATGTAGCTAGAACTCTGTATATGGAAATTTTGCACTACTCTGCCATTTAGCTGGCTCTCTGTATATGGACATTTTGGAATCATCTGCCATGTAGCTAGCTCTCTGTGAATGGATATATTGGACTGATCTGCCATGTAGTTAGCTCTCTGAATATGAACATATTGGACTTGTCTGATATGTAGCTAGCTGTCTGTATATGGACATGTTGGACTCATCAGCCATTTAGCCAGCTCTCTCTGTATGAACTTGTTTGAATCATCTGCCTTGTAGCTAGCCCTCTATATATACACATGTTGGACTCATCTGCCATGTAGTTAACTCTCAGTATACAGACATGTTGCACTCATCTACCATGTAGCTAGTACTCTGTGTATGGACATGTTGGACTGATCTGCCATGTAGATAGCTCTCTGTATATGAAAATATTGGACTTGTCTGCCATGTAGCTAGCTCTCTGTATATGAACATGTTGGACTCATCAGCCATGTAGCAAGCTCTCTCTGCGTGAAGACATTGGACTCATCTGCTATGTAGCTAGTCTTCTATATATAAGCATGATGGACTCATCTGTCATGCAGCTAACTCTCAGTACATGGACATGATGGACTCATCTGCCATGTAGTTGGCTCTCAGTATATGGACATGTTGGACTCCTCTGCCATGTAGCTAATTCTCGGTACATGACACGTTGGACTCCTCTGTCATGTAGCTTGTAATCTAAATGGAAATGTTGCACTACTCTAACAGGTAGCTTGGTCTCAGTATATGGACATTTTCGACTCCTCTGCCATGTAGTTAGCTCTCTGTGCATGGATATGATGGACACATCTGTCATGTAGGTAGCTCTGTGTATATGAACATATTGGAATTGTCTGCCATGTAGCTAGCTCTCTGTTATGGACATGTTGGACCCATCAGTCATTTAGCCAGCTCTCTCTATATAAACATATTGGTCCTTCTGCCTTGTAGCTAGTTATCTATATATATACACATATTGAACTCCTCTGCCATGTAGCTAGCTCTCAGTATATGGACATGTTGGAATCCTCTGCCATGTAGTTAGAACTCTGTATATGAAAATGTTGCACTACTCTGCCATTAGGTTGCTCTCTGTATACGGGCATTTTGTACTCATCTTCCATGTAGCTAGATCTCTGTGCATGGATATGCTGGACTGATCTGCCATGTAGGTAGCTCTGTGTATATGAACAGAATGGACCTGTCTGTCATGGAGCTATATCTCAATAAATGGACATGTTTGGCTCATCAGCCATGAAGCCAGGTCTCTCTGTATGAATATGTTGGACTCATCTGCTTTGCATCTAGTCATCTACATAAACACATGTTGTCTCCATTGCCATGTAGCTAATACTCTGTATATGGACATGTTGGACTCATTTGCCATGTAGCTAGAACTCTAAATGGAAATGTTGCACTGTTCTAACATGTAGCCAACTCTCTGTATATGGACATTTTGGACTCTTCTGCATATAACTATCTCTCTGCGCATGGATATATTGGACTGATCTATCATGTAGATAGCTGTCTGTATATGAACATATTGGACTTTTCTGCCAAGGACCTATATCTCTGTATATGGACATGTTGGACTCATCAGCCATGTAGCCAGCACTCTCTTTATGTATATGTTGGACTCATCTACTTTGTAGCTAGTCCTCTTTGTATACACATGTTGGAACCATCTTCCATGTAGCTAGTACTCTGTATATGTTCATGGTGGCCTACCCTGCCATGTAGCTAGCTCTCTGTATATGGACATGTTGGACTCATCTATCATGTAGATAGAACTCTGTGTATGGAAATGTTGCACTATTCTGCCATGTAGCTAGTTCTCGGTATATGGATATTATGGACTCGTCTGCCAAGTAGCTAGCTCTCTGAGCATGGATGTGTTGGACTGATCTGCCATGTAGGTAGCTCTCTGTTTATGAACATATTGGACTTATCTGTCCTGTAGGCAGCTCTCTCTGTATAAACATGTTGGACTTATCTGTGTTGTAGCTTGTCCTCTATATATACACATGATGGACTCCTCTGCTATGTAGCTATCTCTCAGTATATGGACATGTTGCACTCATCTGCCATGTAGCTAGTACTCTCTATATGGACATGTTGGACTACTCTGCCATGTAGCTAGTAGCTCTCAGTATATGGACACGTTGGACTCATCTCCCATGTAGCTAGATCTCTGTGTTTGGAAATGTTGCACTACTCTGGCATTTAGCTAGCTCTCTGTGTATGGATATGTTGGAGTGATCTGCCATATAGGTAGTTCTCTGTATAT
>NW_006408926.1:562129-572467 GCF_000296735.1 Chrysochloris asiatica
TTGGACTCATTTTCCATTTAGCTAGTACTCTGTATATGGACATTTGACTAAACTAAGATTTTGCTACATTTCAGTATATGGACATGTTGGATTCATCTTCCATGTATCTAGAACTCTGTATATGGACAATTTGGACTACTCTTCCTTGTAACTAGCTTTTCGTATATGGGAATGTTGGAGTCCTCTGCCATGTAGCAAGAACTCTGTATATGGACATTTTGGAGTTGTCTGCCATGTAGCTAACTCAGTATGTGGACATGTTGGACTCATCTGCCATGTAGCTAGTACTATGTATATGGAAAATTTTACTATCCTGACATGTAGCTAGCTTTCAGTATATGGACATGTTGGACTCATCTTCCACGTAGCCAGCTCTCTATGTATGAACATGTTGGACTCTTCTGCCTTGTAGTTAGCCCTCTAAATATATGCATGTTGGATTCATCCGCCATGTAGCTATAACTCTGTATATGAAAATGTTGCACTACTCTGCCATGCAGCTAACTCTCTGTATATGGACAATTTGGACTTGTCTGCCATGTAGCTAGTTTTCTGTATATGTACAAGTTGCACTCATCAGCCATGTAGCCAGCTCTCTCTATATGAACATGCTGGACTCATCTGCCTTGTAGCTAATCCCCTATATATACATATGTTGGACTCATCTGCCATATAGCGAACTCTCAGTATGGGGACATGTTGGACTCCTCTGCCATGTAGCCAGTATTCTGAATATGGACATATTGGACTATTCTGACATGTATCTAGCTCTCAGTATATGGACACATTGGTTTCATCTGCCATGTAGCTAAAGCTCTGTATATGGAAATGTTGCACTACTCTGCCATGTAGCTACCTGTCTTTGTATGGACATTTTGGACTCGTCTGCCCTGTTCCTAGCTCTCTGTGCATGGATATCTTGGACTAATCTGCCATGTATGTAGCTCCCTGGATATGAATATATGGGACTTGTCTGTCATGGAGCTAGCTCTCTTTATATGGACCTTTTGCTCTTATCAGCCATGTAGACAGCTCTTTGTGTATGAATATTTTCGACTCATCTGACTTGTAGCTTGCACTCTAAATATACACATGTTGGACTCATCTGCCATGTAGCTAATGCTCAGTTTATGGACATGCTGGAGTCATCTTCCATGTAGCCGTACTCTTTATATGGACATGTCGGTCTACTCTGCCATGTTGCTTGCTCTCAGTGTATGGACACGTTAGACTCATCTGCCATGAAGCTAGAACTATTTATATGGAAATGTTGCACTCCTCTGCCATGTAGGTATCGCTCTGTATATGGACATATTGGACTCGTATGCCATGTAGGTAGCTCTCTGTGCATGGACGTACTCATCTGCCAAGTAGCTAGTACTCTGTATATGGAAACATTGTTCTCATCTGCCATGTAGCTAACTCTCAATATGTGGACATGATGTATTTACCTGCCATGTTGCTACTACTCTGTATGTGGACATTTTTACTCGTCTGCCATATAGCTAGCTCTCTGTGCATGGTTTAGTTGGACTGATTTTCCATGTAAGTAGCTGTCTGTATGTGGCCAGGTTGGACTCATCAGCCATGTAGACAGCGCTCTCTGTATGAACATGTTGGACTCATCAGCCTTTTAGCTAGCCCACTATATATACACATGTTAGACTCTTCTACCATGTAGCTAACTCTCAGTATATTGATATGTTGGACACATCTGACATGTGGCTAGTACACTGTATATGGACATGTTGGACTACTGCGCCATGTAGCCAGATCTCAGTATATGTATATTTTGGCCAGCTGCCATGTAGCTAGCTCTCTGTGCATGGATATGTTGGACTCATCTGCCACGTAGTTAGCTCTCTGTATATGAACATAGCCCTCTAAATACATACATGTTGGACTCATCTGCCATTTAGCTAACTATCAGAATATGGACATGTTGGACTAATCTGCCATGTAGATAGTACTATGTATATGGTCATGATGGACTACTCTGCCATCTAGGTAGCTCTCAGTATATGGACATGTGGGATTCTTCTGACATGTAGCTAGTGCTCTGTATGTGGAAATGTTGAACTACTCTGCCATGTAGCTAGCTCTCTGTGTATGGACATTATGGACTCGTCTGCCGTGCAGCTAACTCTCTGTGCATAGATATGCTGGACTTATCTGCTATGTAGGTACATCTCTATATATTACTATTTGGGACTTGTCTGCCATGTAGCTAGCTGTCTATATGTGGACATGTTGGACTCATCATACATGTAGCCATCTCTCAGTGTATGAACATGTTGAAATAATCTGCTTTGTAGCTAACCATCTAAATATACATATTATGATCTCTTCTGCCATGCAGCTAACTCTCAGTATATGGACATGTTGGACTCATCTGGCATGTCGCTAGTACTCTGTATATGGACATGTTGCACTGCTCTGCCATGCAGCTAGATCTCTGTATATGGACATTTTGAACTCCTCTTCCATTTAGCTAGCTCTCTATGAATGGATATGTTGGACTAATCTGCCATGTAGGTATCTCTCTGTACATGAACATATTGGTCTTGTATGCCACGTAGCTAACTCTCAGTATATGAACTTGTTGGACTCCTCTGCCATGTAGCTAGCTCTCAGATTATAGACACGTTGGACTCATCTGCCACGTAGGGAGCTCCCTGTATATGAACATATTGGATTTGTCTGCCATGTAGGTAGCTGTCAGTATATGGCCATTTTGGATTCATCAGCCATGTAGACAGCTCTGTCTGTTTGAATATGTATGTCTTGTAGCTAGCCCTCTAAATATAGACATATTGGACTCATCTGCCATGTAGCTAGTACTCTGAATATGGAAATGTTGTACTACTATGCCATGTAGCCAGCTCTGCATATGGACATTTTGGACTTGTCTGCCATGTAGCTAGCTTTCTGTGCATGGATATGTTGGACTGATGTGCGATATAGGTAGCTCTCTGTATAAGAACATATTGGACTTGTCTGCCATGTAGCTCACTCTCTGTATATGGACATGTTGGACTTATCAGCCATGTAGCCAGCTCTCGGTGTATGAGCATGTTGAAATCATCTGCCTTGTAGTTAACCCTGTATACTTACACATGTTGGACTCATCTGTTATGTAGCTAACTCTCTGTATATGGACATGTTGAATTCACCTGCCATGTAGATACTACTCCGTATATGGTCATGTTGAATTACTCTGCCCTGTAGCTAACTCTCAGTTTACGGACACGTTGGTCTCATCTGCCATTTAGCTAACTCTCAATATGTGGACATGTTGGATTCACCTGTCATGTTGCTAGTACTCTGTATATGGACATTTTGGACGTGTCTGCTATGTAGCTAGCTATATGTATATGGGCATGTTGGACACATCAGTCATGTAGCCAGCTCTCTGTGCATGAACATGTTGGAGTTATCTGCCTTGTAGCTAACGCGCTAAACATACACATATTGAAAATATGTGTCATGTAGCTAGCTCTCAGCATATGGACACGATGATCTCATCTGACATATAGCTAACTCTCAGTATGTGGACATGATGGATTCACCTGCTATGTTGCTAGTACTCTGTATATAGAATTTTTGACTCGTCTGCCATGTAGCTAGCTTTCTGTGCATGAATTAGTTGGGCTGATCTGCCATGTAGGTAGATCTCTATATATGGACATGTTGGACTCATTAGCCATGTAGCCACCTCTCTCTGTATGAATTTGTTGGACACATCTGCCTTGTAGCTAGTCCTGTATATATACACATGTTGGATTCATCTACCATGTATGAAAAACTCTGTACATGGAAATGTTTCACTACTCTGTCATGTAGCTAGCTCTCTGTATATAGACATTTTGGACTTGTCTCACATGTAGCTAGCTATCTGATTATGGACATGTTGGACTCATCAGCCATGTAGCCATCTCTTTGTGTATGAACATGTTGGACTCATCTTCTTTGTAGCTAGTCCTCCAAATATACATATGATGAACTCTTCTGTCGTGTTGCTAACTCTCAGTATATTGACATGTTGGTCTCATCTGCCATGTAGCAAGTACTCTGTATATGGGCATGTTGCACTACTCTGCCATGTATCTAGCTCTCTGTATATGGACATTTTGGGCTTATCTGCCATATAGCTAGTTCTCTGTGCATGGATATGTTGCACTGATCTGCCATGTAGGTATCTCTCTGTACATGTTGGACTCATCAGCCACGTAGCCAACTCTCTGTGTATGAACATGTTGAAATCATCTGCCTTGTAGTTAGCCCTCTAAATATACATATGATGGAATCTTCTGCCAAGCAGCAAACTCTCAGTATATGGACATGTTGGACTCATCTGCCATGTAGCTAGTACTCTGTATATGGACATGTTGCACTACTCTGCCATGTAGCTAGCTCTCAGTATATGGGTATTTTGGACTCCTCTGCCATATAGCTAGCTCTCTGTGCATGGATATGTTGGACTGCTCTGCTATGTAGTTATCTTTCTGTACATGAACATATTGGACTTGTCTGCCATGTAGCTAGTTCTCTGTATATGGACATGTTGAACTCATTAGACAGGTAACCAGCACTCTCTGTATGAACATGTTGCACTTATCTGCCTTGTAGCTAGTCCTCTAAATGTACTAATGTTGGACTCATCTGCCATGTAGCTAACTCTCAGTATTTAGACATGTTGGACTCATCTGCCATGTAGCTAGTACTCCGTATATGGAGATGTAGCACTACTCTGCCATGTTGCTAGATCTCTATATATGGACATTTTGGACTCATCTGCCATGTAGCCAGTTCTCTGTGTATGAACATGTTGGACTCATCTGCCTTGTAGCTAACTCTCAATTTGTGGACATGTTGGATTCACCTGCTATGTTGATACTACTCTGTATATGGATTAGTTGGATTGATATGCCATGTAGGTAGCTCTCTGTATATAGACATGTTGGACTCATCAGCCGTGTAGCCAGCTCTCTGTGTATGAACATGTTAAAATCATCTCCTTTGTAGCTAACCCTCTAAACCTACACATGTTGGACGCATCTGCCATGTACCTAGTACTCTGTATATGGTCATGTTGGACTACTCTGCCATGTAGCTAGCTCTCAGTTTATGGACACGTTGGTTTCAACTGCTATGTAACTAACTCTCAATATGTGGACATGTTGGATTCACCTGACATGTTGATAGTACTCTGTATATGGATATTATGGGCTTGTCTGCGTGTAGCTAGCTATCTTTATATGGACATGTTAGACTCATCAGCCATGTAGCCAGCTCTCTGTGTATGAACATGTTGGAGTTATCTGCCTTGTAGCTAACGTTCTAAACATACACATGTTGGACTCATGTGTCATGTAGCTAGCTTTCAGTATATGGACATGTTGGTCTCATCTGCCATGTAGCTTACTCTCAATATGAGGACAGGTTGGATTCACCTGCTATATTGCTAGTGCTCTGTATATGGACATTTTGGACTCCTCTGCCATGTAGCTAGCTTTCTGTGCATGGATTAGTTGGACTTATCTGCAATGTAGGTAGATATCTGCATATGGACATATTGGACTCATTAGCCATGTAGCCAGCTCTCTCTGTATGAATTTGTTGGACTCATCTGTCTTGTAGCTAGTCCTATATATAAACACACGTTGGATTCATCTACCATGTATGAAATACTCTGTATATGGAAATGCTACACTACTCTGTCATGTAGCTAGCTCTCTGTATATGGACATTATGGACTCATCTGCCATGTAGCTAGCTCTCTGAGGATGGATATGTTGGACTAATTTGCCATGCAGGTAGCTCTCTGTATATGAACATATGGGACCTCTCTGCCATGTAGGTAACTCTCTGTATATGGACATTTTGGACTCCTCAGCCATGTAGCCAGCTCTGTGTGTGAACATGTTGGACTCATCTGTCTTGTAGCTAACCCACTTAACAAACACATGTTGAACTAATGTGTGATGTAGCTAACTCTCAGTATATGGACATGTTGGATTCATCTGCCATGTAGCTATCTCTCTGTATATGGACATGTTGGGCTCATCAGACATGCAGCCAACTCTCTCTGTATGAACATGTTGGACTCATCTGCTTGTAGATAATCCTCTCTCTATATATCTTGGACTCATCTGCCATGTAACTAACTTTCAGTATATGCACATGTTGGACTCATCTGCCATGTAGCTAAGTATATTGACATGTAGGAATCATCTGACATGTAGCTAACTCTAGGTATATAGAAATGTTGGACTCATCTGTGATATAGCTAGTACTGCTAAGGACTGCTCTGCCACGTAGTTAGCTCTCTGTATATGAACATATAGAACTTGTCTGCCATGCAGTTAGCTCTCTGAATATGTACATGTTGGACTCATCAGCCATGCAGTCAACTCTCTTTGTATGAATATGTTGGACTCATCGGCCTTGTAGCTAATCCTCTATATATACACATGTTGGACTCATCTGCCATGTACTTAGCTCTCAGTATATGGACAGGTTTGACTCATGTGCCATGTAGCTATAACTCTGTATATTGAAATGTCGAACTACTCTGTCATGTAGCTAGCTGTCTGTATATGGATATTTTGGACTTGTCTGCCATGCAGCTAGCTCTCTGCATATGAACATATTACACTTGTCTGGATATAGCTGGTTCTCAGTATATGGACATATTAGACTCTTCTGTCATGTAGCCAGCTCTCTATGTATGAACATGTTGGACTCATCTCACATTTAGCTAATATTCTGTATATGGATATGTTTGACTACTCTGCCATGTAGATAGCTCTCAGTATATGGACACGTTGGACTCATCTGACATGTGTCTAGCTCTCTGTATATGGATATGTTGGACTCATCAGCCATGTTGACAGCTCTCTGTATGAACATGTTGGCCTCATCTGCCTTTTTCTAGTCATCTATATTTACATATGTTGAAGTTATCTGCCATGTAGTTAACTCTCAGTATATGGACATGTTTGACTACTCTGTCATGTAGCTAACTCTCATTAAATGGACACGTTGGACTCATCTGCCATGTAGCTTGCTCTCAGTATATGCACACAATGGAGTCATCTGTCATGTTGCTAGAACTCTGTACATGGAATATGGCACTATTTTCCCATATAGCTAGCTATCTGTATATGAACCTTTTGGACTCGTCTGTTATGTAGCTGGCTCTCTGTACATGGATATGTTGGACTGATCTGCCATGTCTGTAGTTCTCTGTATATGAACATATTGGACTTGTCTGCCATGTAGTTAGCTCTCAGTATATACTCAAGTTGCACTTATCACACATGTAGCCAGTTCTCTCTGTATGAATATTTCAACTCTTCTGCCTTATAGCTTGCCCTCCAAATATACACATGTTTGACACAGCTACCATGTAGCTAACTCTCAGTATACGGACATGTTGTACTCATCTGCCATTTAGCTGGTACTCTGTATATTGAAATGTTGCACTACTCTGCCATGTAATTAGCTCTCTGAATATGGACATTTTGGACTCGTATGCCATGTAGCTAGCTCTCTGTGCATGGATATCTTATACTGATCTGCTATGTAGCTAGCTCTCTGAATATGAACATATTGGACTTGTCTGCCATGTAGCTAGCTCTTAATATATGGACATGTTGGCCACCTCACCCATGTAGCCAGCTCTCTCTGTATGAATATGTTCAACTCATCTGCCTTGAAGATAGCCCTCTAAATATACAAATCATGGATTTATCTGCCATGTAGCTAACTCTCATTATATGGATATGTTGGACACATCTCCCATGTAGCTATCACTCAGTATATAGATACGTTGGACTCATCTCCCATGAAGCTAGAACCCTGTATGTGGAAATGTAGCACTATTCTGCCATGTAGCTATCTCTCTGTATATGGACATTTTGGACTCATCTGCCTTGTAGCTAGCTCTCTGTGCATGGATATGTTGGACTGATCTACCATGTAAGAATCTGTCCTTATATGAACATATGGGACTTGTCTGCCATAGATCTAGATCTCTGTATAAGGACATGATGCACTCATCAGCAATGTAACCAGCTCTGCATATATGAACATGTTGGACTCATCTGACTTTTAGCTAATCCTTTATATATACATATGTTGGACTCATCTGCTATGCAACTAACTCTCAGTATATGGTCATTTTGGACTCGTCTGCAATATTTCTGGCTTTCTGTACATGGATATGTTGTAATGATCTGCCATAGAGATAGCTCTTTGTTTATGAACTTAATGGACTGTATGCCATGTAGTTAGCTCTCTGTCTATGGACATGTTGGACTCATCTGCCATATAGTCATCTCTCTCTTTATGAATACGTTGGACTCATCTGCCTTGATCTAGTCCTCTATACATACACATGTTGGGCTCATCTGCCATATAGCTAACTCTCAGGATATACACATGTTGGACTCATCTGCCATGTAGCTAACTCTCAGTATATGGACATTTTGGACTCATCTGCTATGTAGTTAACTCTCAGTATATGGACATGTAGGAATCATCTGACATGTAGCTAACTCTCAGTATACCGACATATTGGACTAATCTGCCATATAGGTAGTACTCTGTATATGGACATGTTGGACTTCTCTGACATGTAGCTTGCTCTAAGAATATGAACTTGTTGGACTTATCTGCTATGTACCTAGAAATCTGTATATGGAAATGATGCGCTACTCTGCCATGTAGGTAGCCCTCTGTATATGGACATTTTGGACTCTTCTGTCATGTAGCCAGCTCTCTCTGTTTGAACATGTTGGACTCATCTGCCTTGTAGATAGTCCTCTATATATACACATGTTGGACTCATCTGCCATGTAGCTAACTCTCATGATATGTACATGTTGGACTCATCTGCCATGTAGCTAACTCTCAGTATATGGACATGTAGGAATCATTTGACATGTAGCTAAGTCTCAGTATATCGAAATTTTGGACTCATCTGCCATATAGCTAATACTTTTTATGGACTGATATGCCATTTAGGTAGCTCTCTGTATATGAACGTATAGGACTTGTCTGCCATGGAGTCAACTCTCTGTATATGTACATGTTGTACTCATCAGCCTTGTACCCATCTCTCTCTAAGAACATGTTAGACTCATCTGCCATGTAGCTAGTCCTCTATATATACACATGTGGGACTCATCTGCCATGTAGCTAACTCTCAGTATATGGACATGTTGGAGTCATCTACCATGTAGCTCGTACTCTGTATGTGGACATTTAGGACTAATCTGCCATGTAGCTAGCTCTCTGCTTATGGACATTTTGGACTCATCTGTCATTTAGCTAACATTCTGTGCATGGATATCTTGGACTGATCTGCCATGGAGGTAGCTCTCTGCATATGGACATATTAGACTTGTCTGTCATGTAGATAGCTCTTAGTATATGGACATGTTGGCCAACTCACCCATGTAGCCAGCTCTCTCTGTATGAGTATGTTCTACTTATCTGCCTTGTATCTAGCCCTCTAAATATACACATGGTGGACTCATCTGCCATGTAGTTAACTCTCATTATATGGACATGTTGGACACATCTGCCATGTAGCTAGTACTCTGTATATGGACATGTTGGCTTACTCTGCCACGTAGCTAGCTCTCAGCATATGGACACATTGGACTAATCTCTCATGTAGCTGGAACACTGTACGTTGAAATGTTGCACTATTCTGTCATATAGCTAGCTCTCTGTATATGAACATTTTGGTCACGTCTGCCTTGTAGCTAGCTCTCTGTGAATGGATATGTTGGACTGATCGACCATGTAAGAAGCTCTCTGTATATGAAAATATGGGAATTGTCTGCCATGTATCTAGATCTCTGTATATAGACATGTTGCCCTCATCAGCATGTAGCCAGCTCTGTCTCTATGAACATGTTGGACTCATCTGCCTTGTAGATAATCCTCTATATATACATATGTTGTACTCATCTGCCATGTAACTAACTCTCAGTATATGGACATGTTGGACTCATCTGCCATGTAGCTAACTCTCAGTATATTGACATGTAGGAATCATCTGATATGTAGCTAACTCTCAGAATATTGACATGTTTGACTCATCTGTGATATAGCTAGTACTTGCTAAGGACTGTTCTGCCATGTAGTTAGCTCTCTGTATATGAACGCATAGGACTTGTCTGCCATGCAGTTAGCTCTCTGAATATGTACATGTTGGACTCATCAGCCATGTAGCCAGCTCTCTTTTTATGAATATGATGGACTCATCTGCCTTGAAGCAAGTCCTCTATATATACAAATGTTGGGCTCATCTGCCATGTTGCT
>NW_006408926.1:574092-574700 GCF_000296735.1 Chrysochloris asiatica
TCTGCCAAGTAAAAGCTCTCTATGCATGGACATGATGGATTGATCTGCCTTGTAGGTAGCTCTCTATATATGAACATATTGGACTTGTCTGCCATGTAGCTAGCTCTCTGTATATGGACATCTTGGAGTCATCAGCCCTGTACCCATCTCTCTCTATGAACACATTAGACTCATCTGCCATGTACATAGTCCTCTCTATATATACACATGTGGGACTCATCTGCCATGTGACTAACTCTCAGTATATGGACATGTTGAACTCATTTTCCATGTAGCTAACTCTCAGTTTATGGACATGTAGAAATCATCTGACATGAAGCTAACACTCGGTATATAGACATGTTGGACTCATCTGCCATGTAGCTAGTAGTTTCTATTGACTGATCTGCCATATAGTTAGCTCTGTGTATATGAACGTATAGGTCTTCTCTGCCATGCAGTTAGCTCTCTGAATATGTACATGTTAAACTCATCAGCCATGTAGCCAGCTCTCTTTTTTTGAATATGTTGGACTAATCTACCTTGTAGCTAGTCCTCTATATATACACATGTTGGACTCTTCTGCCATGTAACTAGCCCTCAGTATATGGACAGATTTGTCTCATCTG
>NW_006408926.1:574953-583235 GCF_000296735.1 Chrysochloris asiatica
GACATGTTGAACTCATCTGCCATGAAGCTAGAACTCTGTATGTGGAAATGTTGCATTACTCTGCCATATAGCTAGCTCCCTGTATATGGATATTTTGGACTCGTCTGCCATGTAGCTAGCTCTCTCTACATGGATCTGTTGGACTGATCTGCCATGTAGTTGGCTCTCTGTATATGAACATATTGGACTTTTCTGCCATGTAGCTAGCATTCTGTATATGGACATGTTGCACTCATCAGCCATGTAGCTACTACTCTGTATATGGACATGTTAGACTACTCTGCCATGTAGCTAGCTCTCAGTTTATGGACATGTTGGACTCATCTGCCATGTAACTTGTTCTCACTTTATGGACATGTTGGACTCATCTGCCATGAAGCTAGAACTCTGTGTGTGGAAATGTTGCATTACCCTGCCATGTAGCTAGCTCTCTGTATATGGATATTTTGCAGTTGTCTGCCAAGAAAATAGCTCTCTATGCATGGATATGATTGACTGATCTGCCATGTAGTTTCCTTTCTGTGTATGAACATATTGAACTTGTCTTCCATGTAGCTAGCTTTCTGTATATTGATATATTGGACACATCAGCAAAACGAAACAATGCCCGATCTGAGTCAACCTCACTACTGCCACCACACTTGACGCCATTAAAGATGTCACCTGGCTGATCCATCTCGTTGGGGGTCTTCGTCTTTTTCTATGACCCTCCACCTTACCCAGCATGGATATTTTGGACTGATCTGCCAAGTAGGTAGCTCTCTGTATATTAACATATTGGAATTATCTGCCATGCAGCTAGCTCACTGTGTATTTACATGTTGGACTCGTCTCCCATGTAGCCAGCTCTCTCTGTAGAATACTTTGGACTCTTCTGCCTTGAGGTAGTCCTGTATAAATACACACAATGGGCTCATCTGCCATGTGGCTAACACTCAGTATATGGACATGTTGGATTCATCTGCAATGTAGCTAACTCTCAGAATATGGAAAAGTTGGAATCATCTGCCATGTAGCTAGCTCTCTGTATATGGACATTTTGGATTCGTCTGCCATGTAGACAATTCTCTCTGTTTAAAGATGTTGGACTCATCTGTCTTGTAGCTTGCAAACTACATATACACATATTTAACTCATCTGCCATGTAGCTAACTCTCATTATATGCACATGTTGGACTCATCTGCAATGTAGTTAACTCTCAGTATATGGACATGTAAGAATCATCTGACATGTAGCGAACTCTCAGTATATCGACATGTTGGACTCATCTGCCATGTAGCTAGTACTTTGTTTATGGACATGTTGGACTACTCTGCCATGCAGCTAGATCTCACTATATGGACAAGTTGGACTCATCTGCCTTGTAGGTAGAACAGTGTATATGGAAATGTTGCACTACACTGCCATGTAGCTAGCTCTCTGTATATGTACATTTTGGACTCATCTGCCATGTAGCTCGCTCTCTGTGCATGGATATGTTGGACTGATCTGCCATGTATATAGCTCTCTGTAGAAGAATGCATAGTACTTGTCTGCCATGCAGTTAGCTCTCTGAATATGTACATGTTGGACTCATCAGCCATGTAGACAGCTCTCTTTGTATGAATATGATGTACTCATCTGCCTTTGAAGCTAGTCCTTTATATATACAAATGTTGGACTCATCTGCCATGTAGCTAGCTCTCATTATATGGACAGGTTTGACTCATGTGCCATGTAGCTAGAACTCTGTATATTGAAATGTCGCACAACTCTGGTATGTAGGTAGCTCTCTGTATATGGATATTTTGGACTGATCTGTAGCTAGCACTCTGTATATGGATCTGTTGGACTAATCTGCCATGTAGGTAGCTCTCTGTATATGAACATGTTGGACTAATCTGCCATGTAGGTAGCTCTCTGTATATGAACATATTGGACTTGTCTGCCATGTAGCTAGCTCTCTGTATATGGACATGTTGGAGTCATCAGCATTGTACCCATCTCTCTCTATGTACACATTAGACTCCTCTGCCATGTACCTAGTCCTCTCTCTATATATATAAACATGTGGGACTCATTGGCTATGTGACTAACTCTCAGTATATGGACATGTTGGACTCATCTGCCATGTAGCTAACTCTCAGTATGTGGACATGTAAGAATCATCTGACTTGTAGCTCAGTCTCAGTATATAGACATGTTGGACTCATCTGCCATGTATCTAGTACTTTCTATGTACTGATCTGCCACATAGTTAGCTCTGTGTGTATGAACGTATAGGTCTTCTCTTCTATGCAGTTAGCTCTCTGAATATGTACATGTTGGACTCATCAGCCATGTAGCCACCTCTCTATATATGAATATGTTGGAATAATCTGCCTTGTAGCTAGTCCTCTATCTATACACATGTTGGACTCTTCTGCCATGTACCTAGCTCTCAGTATATGGACAGGTTTGTCTCATCTGCCATTTAGCTGGAACTCTGTATATTGAAATGTCACACTTCTCTGCTACATAGCTAGCTCTCTGTATATGGATATTTTGGACTCATTGCCATGTAGCTAGCTCTCTGTACATGGGTCTGTTGGACTAATCTGCCATGTAGGTAGCTCTCTGTATATGAACATATTGGACTTGTCTGCCGTGTAGCTAGCTCTCTGTATATGGACATGTTGGACACATCAGCCCTGTACACATCTCTCTCTATGAACACTTTAGACTCATCTGCCATGTACCTAGTCCTATATATATCTACACATGTGGGACTCATCTGCCATGTGGCTATCTCTCAGTATATGGACATGTGGGACTCATCTTCCATGTGGCTATCTCTCAGTTTATGGACACGTTGGACTCATCTGCCATGTAGCTAGTACTCTGTATATGAAAATGTTGGACTACTCTGCAACTTAGTTTGCTCTCAGTTTATGGACATGTTGGACGCATCTGCCATGAAGCTAGAACTCTGTATGTGGAAGTGTTGCATTACTCTGCCATGTAGCTAGCTCTCTGTGTATGGATATTTTGGACTCCTCTGCCAAGTAAATAGCTCTCTATGCATGGATATGATGGACTGATCTGCCATGTAGTTAGCTCTCTGTATAGCAACATATTAGACTTGTCTACCATGTAGCTAGTTTTCTGTATATTGTTTTGATGGACTCATCAGCAGAACAAAACAATGTCCAATACTGGATCAACCTCACTACCGCCGCCACACTTGATGCCATTAAAGATGTCACCTGTCTGATGCATCTGTTTGGGGGTCTTCCTCTTTTTCTATGACCCTACACCTTACTCAGCATGGATATGTTGGACTGATCTGCCATGTAGATAGCTCTCTGTATATTAACATGTTGGAATTATCTGCCATGAAGCTAGCTTTCTGTATATTTACATGTTGGACTCGTCTGCCATGTAGCCAGCTCTCTCTGTATGAATACGTTGGAGTCTTTTGACTTGATGTAGTCCTGTATTCTTACACACGATGGGCTCATCTGCCATGTAGCTAACTCTCAGAATATGGAAATGTTGGACTCATCTGCTATGTAGCTAGCTCTCTGTATATCGACATTTTGGATTCATCTGCCATGTAGCTAGATCTCTCTGTTTGAACATGTTGGACTCATCTGTCTTGTAGCTGGTAAACTATATATATATACATCTTGAACTCATCTGCCATGTAGCTAACTCTCAGTATATGGACATGTTGGACTCATCTGCCATGTAGCTACTACTCTGTATATGGACATGTTAGACTACTCTGCCATGTAGCAAGCTCACATTTTATGGACATGTAGGATTCATCTGCGATGTAGCTAGTACTCTGTATATGGAAATGTTGGACTACCCTGCAATGTAGCTTGCTGTCAGTTCATGGACATGTTGGACTCATCTGCCATGAAGCTATAACTCTGAATGTGGAAATGTTGCATTACTCTGCTATGTAGCTAGCTCTCTGTATATAGATATTTTGGACTCCTCTGCCAAGTAAATAGCTCTCTATGCATGTATATGATGGACTGATCTGCCATGTAGGTAGCTCTCTGTATAGCAACATATTGGACTTGTCTTCCATGTAGCTAGTTTTCTGTATATTGATATGTTGGACTCATAAGCAGAACGAAACGATGTCCAATCCTGCGTCAACCTCACTACTGCCGCCACACTTGATGCCATTAATGATGTCATCTGGCTGATCCATCTTGTTGGGGGTCTTCTTCTTTTTCTATGACCCTCCACCTTACCCAGCATGGATATGTTGGACTGATCTGCCATGTAGCTAGGTCTCTGTATATGGACATGTTGGACTCATCAGCCCTGTACCCATCACTCTCTATGAACACGTTAGACTCATCTGCCATGTACCTAGTCCTCTCTCTATATATACGCATGTGGGACTCATATGCCATGTGACTAACTCTCAGTATATGGAAATGTTGGACTCATCTGCCATGTAGCTAACTCTCAGTATATGGACATGTAGAAATAATCTGACATGCAGCTAAGTCTCGGTATATAGACATGTTGGACTCATCTGCCATGGAGCCAGTACTTTCTATGGACTGATCTGACATATAATTACCTCTGTGTATATGAACATATAGGTCTTCTCTGCCATGAAGTTAGCTCTCTGAATACGTACATGTTGAACACATCAGTCATGAAGCCAGCTCTCTTTGTATGAATATGATGGACTCATCTGCCTTGAAGCTAGTCCTTTATATACACAAATGTTGGACTCATCTGCTATGAAGCTAGTTCTCAGTATATGGATAAGTTTGACTCATGTGTCATGTAGCTAGAACTCAGTATATTGAAATATGGCACTACTCTGCCCTGTAGCTAGCTCTCTGTGTATTGATATTTTGGACTCGTCTGCTATGTAGCTAGCTCTCTGTACATGGATCTGTTGGACTGATTTGCCATGTATGTAGCTCTCTGTATATGAACATATAGGACTTGTCTGCCATGTAGCTAGCTCTCTGTACATGGACATTTTGGAGTCATCAGCATTGAACCCATCTCACTCTATGAACACGTTAGACTCATCTGCCATGTACCTAGCCCTCTATATATATATACACATGTGAGACTCATCTGCCATGTAACTAACTCTCAGTATATGGACAGGTTGGACTCATCTGCCATGTAGCTAACTCTCAGTATATGGACATGTAGGAATAATGTGACATGTAGCTAAGTCTCGGTATATAGACATGTTGGACTCATCTGCCATGTAGCTAATACTTTCTATGGACTGATCTGCTACATAGTTAGCTCTGTGTATATGAACATATATGTCTTCTCTTCCATGCAGTTAGCTCTCTGAATATATACATCTTGGACTCATCAGCCATGTAGACAGCTCTCTTTGTATGAATATGTTGGACTAATCTGCCTTGTAGCTATTCCTCTATATATACACATGTTGGACTCTTCTGCCATGCACCTAGCTCTCAGTATATGGACAGGTATATCTCATCTTCCATTTAGCTGGAACTCTGTATATTGAAATGTCGCACTTCTCTTCCATGTAGCTAGCTCTCTGTATATGGACATTTTTGACTCTTCTGCCATGTAGCTAGCTCTCTGTACATGGTCTGTTGGACTGATCTGCCATGTAGCTAGCTCTCTGTATATGAACATATTGGACTTGTCTGCCATGTAGCTAGCTCTCTGTATATGGGCATGTTGGACTCATCAGCCCTGTACCCATCTCTCTCTACGAACACTTTAGACTCATCTGCCATGTACCTAGTTCTATATATCTACACAGTGGGACTCATCTGTCATGTGGCTATCTCTCAGTATATGTACATGTGGGACTCATCTGCCATGTGGCTATCTCTCAGTATATGGACAACTTGGACTCATCTGTCATGTAGCTACTACTCTGTATACGAATATGTTGGATTCATTTGCTATGTAGTTACTACTCTGTATATGGACATGTTAGACTGCTCTGCCATGTAGCTAACTCTCAGTTTATGGACATGTTGGATTCATCTGCCATGTAGCTAGTACTCTGTATATGGAAATGTTGGACTACTCTGCAATGTAGCTTGCTGTCAGTTTATTGACATGTTGGACTCATCTGCCATGAAGCTAGAACTCTGTATGTGTAACTGTTGCATTACTTTGCCATGTAGCTAGCTCTCTGTATATCGATATTTTGGACTCGTCTGCCAAGTAAATAGCTTTCTATGCATGGAATGATGGACTAATCTGCCATGTAGGTAGCTCTTTGTATAGGAACATATTGGACTTGTCTTGCATGTAGCTAGTTTTCTGTATATTAATATGTTGGACTCATAAGCAAAACGAAACAATGTCTGAACCCGGGTCACATCACTACCGCAGCCACACTTGACGCCAATAATGATGTCACCTGGCTGATCCATCTCATAGGGGGTTTTCCTCTTTTTCTATGACCCTCCACCTTACCCAGTATGGATATGTTGTACTGATCTGCCATGTAGGTAGCTCTCTGTATATGAACGCATAGTACTTGTCTGCCATGCAGTTAGCTCTCTGAATATGTACATGTTGGACTCATCAGCCATGTAGCCAGCTCTCTTTTATGAATATGATGGACTCATCTGCCTTGAAGCTAGTCCTTTATATATACAAATGTTGGACTCATCTGCCATGTAGCTAGCTCTCATTATATGGACAGGTTTGACTCATGTGCCATGTAGCTAGAAGTCTGCATATTGAAATGTGGCACTACTCTGCCATGTAGCTAGCTGTCTGTATATGGATATTTTGGACTCATCTGCCATGTAGCTAGCTCTCTGTATATGGACATGTTGGACTCATCAGCCCTGTACCCATCTCTCTCTATGAACATGTTAGACTCATCTGCCATGTACATAGTCCTCTCTATATATACAGATATGGGACTCATCTGCCATGTAGCTAACTCTCAGTTTATGGATATGTAGGAATCATCTGACATGTAGCTAAGTCTCGGTATATAGACATGTTGGACTTATCTGCCATGTAGCTAGTACTTTCTATGGACTGATCTGCCATATAGTTAGCTCTGTGTATATGAACGTATAGGTCTTCTCTGCCATGGAGTTAGCTGGCTGAATATGTACATGATGGACTCATCAGACATGTAGCCAGCTCTCTTTGTATGAATATGTTTGACTAATCTGCCTTGTAGCTACTGCTCTAGATATACACATGTTGGACTCTTCTGCCATGTACCTAGCTCTCAGTATATGGACAGGTTTGTCTCATCTGCCATTTTCAAGAACTCTGTATATTGAAATGTCTCACTACTCTGCCATGTAGCTAACTCTCAGTATAAGGATATTTTGGACTCTTCTGCCATGTAGCTAGCTCTCTGCATATGGACTTGTTTTACTGATCTGCCATGTAGGTAGCTGTCTGTATATGAACATGTTGAGCTTGTCTGCCATGTAGCTAGCTCTCTGTATATGGACATGTTGGACTCATCAGCCTTGTAACCATCTCTCTCTATGACTCATCTGTCATGTACCTAGTCCTGTATATATCTACACATGTGGGACTCATCTGCCATGTGGCTATCTCTCGGTATATGGACATGTGGGACTCATCTGCCATGTAGCTAGCTTTCAGTTTCTGAACACATTGGACTCATCTGCCATGTAGCTAGTACTCTGTATATGGAAATGTTGGACTACTCTGCATTGTAGCTTGCTGTCAGTTTATGGACACGTTGGACTCATCTGCCATGTAGCTAGTACTCTGTATATGGAAATGTTGGACTACTCTGCAATGTAACTTTCTCTCAGTTTATGGACATGTTGGACTCATCTGCCATGAATCTAGATCTCTGTATGTGGAAATGTTCTATTACTCTGCCATGTAGTTAGCTCTCTATATATGGATATTTTGGACTCGTCTGCCAAGTAAATAGCTCTCTATGCATGGTTATGATGGACTGATCTGCCATGTATGTAGCTCTCTGTATAGGAACATGTTTGACTTGTCTTCCATGTAGCTAGTTTTCTGTATATTGTTATGTTGGACTCATCAGTAGAATGAAACAATGTCCGATCCTGGGTCAACCTTACTACCGCCACAACACTTGACACCATTAATGATATCACCTGGCTGATCCATCCCGTTGGGGGTCTTCCTATTTTTCTATGACCCTCCACCTTCCACCTTACCCAACATGGATATGTTGGACTGATCTGCCATGTAGGTTGTTGTTGTTGTTGTTGAGTGCCATCGAGTCGGGTCCGACCCATAGCGACCCTGTACAGGGTTTCCGAGGGTGTAAATCTTTACGGGAGTA
>NW_006408926.1:583650-594136 GCF_000296735.1 Chrysochloris asiatica
GGACATTTTGGACTCATCTGCCATGTAGGTAGTTCTCTGTGCATGGATATGTTGGACTGAACTGTCATATAGGTAGCTCTCTGTACATGAACACATAGGACTTGTCTGTCATGTAGTTAGCGCTCTGAATATGTACATGTTGGACTCATCAGCCATGTAGTCAACTCTCTTTTTATAAATATGTTGGACTCATCTGCCTTGTAGCTAATCCTCTATATATACACATGTTGGACTCATCTGCCATGTACCTAGCTTTCAGTATATGGACAGGTTTGACTCATGTGCCTTGTAGCTAGAACTCTGTATATTGAAATGTCGAACTACTCTGCCATGTAGCTAGCTCTCTGTATATGGACATTTTGGACTTGTCTGCCATGTAGCTAGCTCTCTGTACATGGATCTGTTGGACTGATCTGCCATGTAGGTAGCTCTCTGTATATGAACATATTGGACTTCTCTGCCATGTAGCTAGCTCTCTGTATATGGACATGTTGGACTCATCAGCCTTGTAACCATCTCTCTCTATGACTCATCTGTCATGTAGCTAGTCCTCTATATATACACACGTGGGACTCATCTACCATATGACCAACTTTCAGTATGTGGACATGTTGGACTCATCTGCCATGTGGCTATCTCTCAGTATATGGACATGTTGGACTCATCTGCCATGTAGCTACTACTCTGTATATGGACATGTTAGACTACTCTGCCATGTAGCTAATTCTCAGTTTATGGACATGTTGGACTCATCTGCCATGAAGCTAGAACTCTGTATGTGGAACTGTTGCATTACTCTGCCATATAGCTAGCTCTCAGTATATGGATATTTTGGACTCGTCTGCCAAGTAAATAGCTTTCTATGCATGGAATGATGGACTGATCTGCCATGTAGGTAGTTCTCTGTATAGGAACATATTGGACTTGTATGCCATGTAGCTAGTTTTCTGTATATTGAAATGTTGGACTCATCAGCAGAATGAAACAACGTCAGATCCTGGGTCAACCTCACTGCTGCCGCCACACTTGACACCATTAAAGATGTCACCTGGCTGATCCATCTCATTGGGGGTGTTCCTCTTTTTCTATGACACTCCACCTTAGCCAGCATGGATATGTAGGTATCTGCCATGTAGGTAGCTCTCTGTATATTAACATGTTGGAATTATCTGCAATGCAGTTATCTCTCTGTATATTTACATGTTGGACTCGTCGACCATGAAGCCAGCTCTCTCTGTATGAATATGTTGGACACTTCTGCTTGAGGTAGTCCTGTATAAATACACACGATGGGCTCATCTCCCATGTTACTAACTCTCAGTGTATGGACATGTTGGATTCGTCTGCTATGTAGCTGGATCTCAGTATATGGACACTGAGTTGGACTCATCAGTAGTTGGACTCATCTGCCATAAAGGTATAACAGTGTATATGGAAATGTTGCACTACTCTGCCATGGAGCTAGCTGTCTGTATATGGACATTTTGGATTCGTCTGCCATGTACCCAGCTGTCTCTGTTTGAACATGTTGGGCTCATCTGTCTTTTATCTGGTAAACTATATGTACACATATTGGACTCATCTGCCATGTATCCAACTCTCATTATATGCACATGTTGGACTCATCTGCAATGTAGTTATCTCTCAGTATATGGACATGTAGGAATCATCTGACATGTAGCTAACTCTCATTGTATTGACATGATGGACTCATCTGCCATGTAGCTAGTACTTTGTTTATGGACATGTTGGACTACTCTGCCATGTAGCTGGATCTCAGTATATGGACACGTTGGACTCATCTGCCATAAAGGTATAACAGTGTATATGGAAATGTTGCACTACTCTGCCATGGAGCTAGCTGTCTGTATATGGACATTTTGGACTCATCTGCCATGTAGCTAGCTCTCTGAGCATGGATATGTATGACTGATCTGCCATGTAGCTAGCTCTCTGTAGATGAATGCATAGTACTTGTCTGTCATGCAGTTAGCTCTCTGAATATGTACACGTTGGACTCATCAGCCATGTAGCCAGTTCTCTTTGTATGAATATGATGTACTCATCTGCCTTAAAGCTAGTCCTTTATATATACAAATGTTGGACTCATCTGCCATGTAGCTAGCTCTCAGTATATGGACAGGTTTGACTCATGTGTCACGTAGCTAGAACTCTGTATATTGAAATGTCGCACTACTCTTCCAAGTAGCTATTTCTCTGCATATGGATATTTTGGACTGATCTGCCATGTACGTAGATCTCTGTATATGAATATATTGGATTTGTCTGCCATGTCACTAGCTCTCTGTATATGGACATGTTGGAATCATCAGCCCTGTTCCCATCTCTTTCTATGAACAAGTTAGATTCCTCTGCCATGTACCTAGTCATCTATATAACTACACATGTGGGACTCATCTGCCATGTGGCTAACTCTCAGTATATGGACATGTTGGACTCATCTGTCATGTAGCTACTACTATGTATATGGACATGTTTGACTCATCTGCCATGTAGCTACTACTCTGTATATGTACATGTTAGACTACTCTGCCATGTAGCTAGCTCTCAGTTTATGGACATGTTGGACTCATCTGCCATGAAGCTAGAACTCTGTATGTGGAAATGTTGCATTACTCTGCCATGTAGCTAGCTCTCTGTATATAGATATTTTGGATTCGTCTGCCAAGTAAATGCATGGATATGATGGACTGATCTGCCATGTAGGTAGCTCTCTGTATAGGAACATATTGGACTTGTCTTCCATGTAGCTAGTTTTCTGTATATTGATATGTTGGACTCATAAGCAGAACAAAACAATGTCCGATCCTGGGTGAACCTCACTACCGCCACCACACTTGACACCATTAATGATGTCACCTGGCTGATCCATCTCGTTGGGGGTCTTCCTCTTTTTCAATGACCCTCCACCTTACCCAGCATGGATATGTTGGACTAATCTGCCATGTAGGTAGCTCTTTGTATATTAACATAATGGAATTGTCTGCCATGCAGCTAGCTGTCTGTATATTTACATATTGGACTCGTCTGCCATGTAGCCAGCTCTCTCTCTATGAATATGTTGGAGTCTTTTGCCTTGAGGTAGTCCTCTATACGTACACACGTTGGGCTCATCTGACATGTTGCTAACTCTCAGTATATGGACTTGTTGGATTCATCTGCCATGTAGCTATATCTCAGAATACGGAAAAGTTGGACTTATCTACCGTGAAGATAGCTTTCAGTATATGGACATTTTGGAATCATCTGCCTTGTAGCCAGCTCTCTCTGTTTGAACATGTTGGGCTCGTCTGTCTTGTAGCTAGTAAACTATATGTACACATATTGGACTCATCTGCCATGTATCTAACTCTCATTATATGCACATGTTGGACTCATCTGCAATGTAGTTTACTCTCAGTATATGTACATGTAGGAATCATCTGACATGTAGCTAACTCTCAGTATATTGACATGTTGGACTCATCTGCCATGTAGCTAGTACTTTGTTTATGGACATGTTGGACTACTCTGCCATGTAGCTGGATCTCAGTATAAGGACACGTTGGACTCATCTGCCTTGAAGGTAGAACAGTGAATATGGGAATGTTGCACTACTCTCCCATGTAGGTAGCTCTCTGTATATGGACATTTTGGACTCATCTGCCTTGTAGCTAGCTCTCTGTGCATGGATATGTTGGACTGATCTGCCATGTAGGTAGCTCTCTGTAGATGAATGCATAGTACTTCTCTGCCATGCAGTTAGCTCTCTGAATATGTACATGTTGGACTCATCAGCCATGTAGCCAGCTCTCTTTGTATGAATATGATGGACTCATCTGCGTTGAAGCTAGTCTTTTATATATACAAATGTTTGACTCATCTGCCATGTAGCAGGCTCTCAGTATATGGACAGGTTTGACTCATGTATCATGTAGCTAAAACTCTGTATATTGAAATGTTGCACTACTCTGCCATGTAGCTATCTCTCTGTATATGGATATTTTTGACTCGTCTGCTATGTAGCTAGCTCTCTGTACATGGATCTGTTGGACTGATCTGCCTTGTACGTAGCTATCTGTATATGAATATATTGGACTTGTCTTCCATATAGTTAGCTCTCTGTATATGGACATGTTGGACTCATCAGCCCTGTACCCATCTCTCTCTATGAACACGTTAGACTCATCTGCCATGTACCTAGTCCTCTATATATATACACATGTGGGACTCAACTGCCATGTTGCTAACTCTCAGTATATAGACATGTTGTACTCATCTTCCAGGTAGCTATCTCTCAGTTTATGGGCATATAGGAATCATATGACATGTAGCTAACTCTCAGTATATAGACATGTTGGACTCATCTGCTATGTAGCTTGCAATTTCTAAAGACTGATCTGCCATATAGTTAGCTCTGTGTATATGAATGTATGGGTCTTCTCTGCCATGCAGTTAGCTCTCTGAATATGTACATGTTGGACTCATCAGCCATGTAGCCAGCTCTCTTTGTATGAATATTTTGGACTAATCTGCCTTGTAGCTAGTCCTCTATCTATACACATGTTGGACTCTTCTGCCATGTACCTAGCTCTCAGCATATGGACAGGTTTGTCTCATCTGCCATTTAGCAAGAACTCTGTATATTGAAATGAAGCACTACTCTGCCATGTAGCTAGCTCTCAGTATATGGATATTTTTGACTCGTCTGCCATGTAGCTAGCTTTCTGTACATGGATCTCTTGGACGAATCTGCCTTGTACGTAGCTCCTTGTATATGAACATATTGGACTTGTCTGCCTTGTAGCTAGCTCTCTGTATATGGACATGTTGGATTCATCAGCCCTGTACGCATCTGTCTCTATGAACACGTTAGACTCATCTGCCATGTACCTAGTCCTCTTTATATATACACATAGGGGACTCATCTGCCATGTAGCTACTACTCTATATATGTACATGTTAGACTGTTCTGCCATGTAGCTAGCTCTGAGTTTATGGACATGATGGACTCATCTGCTATGAAGCTAGAACTTTGTATGTGGAAATGTTGCATTTCTCTGCCATGTAGCTAGCTCTCTGTATATGGATATTTTGGACTCGTCTGCGAAGTACATAGCTCTCTATGCATGGATATGATGGACTGATCTGCCATGTAGGTAGCTCACTGTGTATGAACATATTGAACTTGTCTTCCATGTAGCTAGTTTGCTGTATATTGATATGTTGGACTCATCAGCAGAATGAAACAATGTCCGATTTGGGTCAACCTCACTATCGCCGCCATACTTGATGCCATTAAAGATGTCACCTGGTTGATCCATCTCATTGGGGGTCTTCCTCTTTTTCTATGACCATGCACCTTACCCAGCATGGATATGTTGGACTGATCTGCCATGTAGGTAGCTCTGTATATATTAACATAATGGAATTGTCTGCCATGCAGCTAGCTCTCTGTATATTTACATGTTGGACTCATCTGCCATGTAGCCAGCTCTCTCTGTATGAATACATTGGACTCTTCTGCCTTGAGGTAGTCCTCTATACATACACATGTTGGGCTCATCTGCCATGTTGCTAACTCTCAGTATATGGACATGTTGGATTCATCTGCCATGTAGCTAACTCTCAGAATATAGAAAAGTTGGGCTCATCTGCCATGTAGCGAGTTCTCTGTATATGGACATTTTGGATTCGTCTGCCATGTAGCCAGCTCTCTCTGTATGAATACGTTGGACTCTTCAGCCTTGAGGTAGTCCTGTATACATACACACGATGGGCTCATCTGCCATGTTGCTAACTCTCAGAATATGGAAACGTTGGACTCATCTGCCATGTAGCTAGCTCTCTGTATATGGACATTTTGGATTCATCTGCCATGTAGCCAGCTCTCTCTGTTTGAACATGTTGTACTCATCTGTCTTGTAGCTGGTAAACTATATATACACATCTTGGACTCATCTGTCATGTAGCTAACTCTCAGTATATGGACATGTTCAACTCATCTGCCATGTAGCTACTACTCTGTATATGGACATACTAGACTACTCTGCCATGTAATCAGCTCTCAGTTTATGGACACGTTGGAGTCATCTGCCATGTAGCTAGTTCTCTTTATATGGAAATGTTGGACTACTCTGCCATGTAGCTTGCTGTCATTTTATGGACATGTTGGACTCATCTGCCATATAGCTAGAACTCTGTATGTGGAAAGGTTGCATTACTCTGCCATGTAGCTAGCTCTCTGTATATAGATATTTTGGACTCGTCTGCCAAGTAAATAGCTCTCTATGCATGGATATGATGGACTGATCTGCCATGTAGGTAGCTCTCTATATAAGAACATATTGGACTTGTCTTACATGTAGCTAGTTTTCTGTATATTGATATGTTGGACTCATAAGCAGAACAAAACAATGTCCTATCCTGGGTCAACCTCACTACCGCTGCCACACTTGATGCCATTAATGATGTCACCTGGCTGATCCATCTCGTTGGTTGTCTTCCTCTTTTTCAATGACCCTCCACCTTACCCAGCATGGATATGTTGGACTAATCTGCCATGTAGGTAGCTCTTTGTATATTAACATATTGGAATTGTCTGCCATGCAGCTAGCTCTCTGTATATTTACATGTCGATCTCATCTGCCATGTAGCTAGTACTTTGTTTATGGACATGTTGGACTACTCAGCCATGTGGCTGGATCTCAGTATATGAACATGTTGGACTCATCTGCAATGAAGCTAGAACTTTGTATGTGGAAATGGTGCATTTCTCTGCCATGTAGCTAGCTCTCTGTATATGGATATTTTGGACTTGTCTACCAAATAAATAGCTCTATATGCATGGATATGATGGACTGTTCTGCCATGTAGGTAGCTCTCTGTGTATGAACATATTGAACTTGTCTTCCACGTAGCTAGTTTTCTGTATATTGATATGTTGGACTCATCAGCAGAATGAAACAATGTCCGATTTTGGTCAACCTCACTATCGCCGCCACACTTAACGCCATTAAAGATGTCACCTTGTTGATCCATCTCATTGGGGGTCTTCCTCTTTTTCTATGACCCTCCACCTTACCCAGTATGGATATGTTGGACTGATATGCCATGTAGGTAGCTCTATATATATTAACATATTGGAATTGAGTGCCATGAAGCTAGCTCCCTGTATATTTACATGTTGGACTCATCTGCCATGTAGCCAGCTCTCTCTGTATGAATACGTTGGACTCTTCTGCCTTGAGGTAGTCCTCTACACATACACATGATGGGCTCATCTGCCATGACGCTAACTCTCAGAATATGGAAACGTTGGACTCACCTGCCATGTAGCTAGCTCTCTGTATATGTTGGACTACTCTGCAATGTAGCTTGCTGTCATTTTATGGACAGGTTGGACTCATCTGCCATGAAGCTAGAACTCTGTATGTGGAAATGTTGCATTACCCTGCCATGTAGCTAGCTCTCTGTATATAGATATGTTGGACTCATAAGCAGAACAAAACAATGTCCGATCCTGGGTCAACCTCACTACCGCCGTCACACTTGACGCCATTAATGATGTCACCTGGCTGATGCATCTCATTGGGGGTCTTCCTTTTTTTCAATGGACTCATCTGCCATGAAGCTAGAACTCTGTATGTGGAAATGTTGCATTACCCTGCCATGTAGCTAGCTCTCTGTATATGGACATGTTGGACTCATCAGCCCTATACGCATCTGTCTCTATGAACACGTAAGACTCATCTGCCATGTACCTAGTCCTCTCTCTATATATATATACACATGTGGGACTCATCTGCCATGTAGCTAGCTCTCAGTTTATGGACATGTTGGACTCATCTGCTATGAGGCTAGAACTTTGTATGTGGAAATGTTGCATTTCTCTGCCATGTAGCTAGCTCTCTGTATATGGATATTTTGGACTCATCTGCCAAGTACATAGCTCTCTATGCATGGATATGATGGACTATTCTGCCATGTACGTAGCTCTCTGTGTATGAACATATTGAACTTGTCTTCCATGTAGCTAGTTTGCTGTATATTGATATGTTGGACTCATAAGCAGAACAAAACAATGTCCGATCCTGGGTCAACCTCACTACCGCCGCCACACTTGACGCCATTAATGATGTCACCTGGCTGATCCATCTCGTTGGTTGTCTTCCTCTTTTTCAATGACCGTCCACCTTACCCAGCATGGATATGTTGGACTGATCTGCCATGTAGGTAGCTCTCTATATATTAACAAATTGGAATTGAGTGCCATGCAGCTAACTGTCTGTATATTTACATGTTGGACTCGTCTGCCATGTAGCCAGCTCTCTCTGTATGAATACGTTGGACTCTTTTGCCTTGAGGTAGTCCTCTATACATAAACACGTTGGACTCATCTGCCATGTAGCTAGTACTCTCTATATGGAAATGTTGGACTACTCTGCAATGTCGCTTACTCTCAGTTTGTGGACATGTTGGATTCGTCTGCCATGTAGCTAACTATCAGAATATGTAAAAGTTGGACTTATCTTCCATGAAGACAGACTTCTGTATATGGACATTTTGTATTCATCTGCCTTGTAGCCAGCTCTCTCTGTTTGAACATGTTGGGCTCATCTGTCTTGTAGCTAGTAAACTATATGTACACATATTGGACTCATCTGTGATGTATCTAACTCTCATTATATGCACATGTTGGACTCCTCTGCAATGTAGTTTACTCTCAGTATATGGACATGTTGGACTCATCTGCCATGTAGCTAGTACTTTGTTTATGGACATGTTGGACTATTCTGCCATGTAGCTGGATCTCAGTATATGGACATTTTGGACTCATCTGTCATGTAGCTAGCTCTCTGTGCATGGATATGTTGGACTGATCTGCCATGTAGGTAGCTCTCTGTAGATGAATGCATAGTACTTGTCTGCCATGCAGTTAGCTCTCTGAATATGTACATGTTGGGTTCATCAGCCATGTGACTAACTCTCAGTATATGGGCATTTTGGACTCATCTTCCATGTAGCTAATTCTCAGTATATGGACATGTTGGACTCATCTGCCATGTAGCTAGTACTTTGTTTTTGGACATGTTGGACTACTCTGCCATGTAGCTGAATCTTAGTATATGGACACGTTGGACTCATCTGCCTTGAAGGTAGAACAGTGTATGTGGGAATGTTGCACTACTCTGCCATGTAGCTAGCTCTCTGTATATGGACATTTTGGACTCATCTGCCATGTAGCTAGCACTCTGTACATGTACATGATTGACTGATCTGCTATGTAGTTAGCTCTCTGTATATAAATATATTGGACTGGTCTGCTATGTAGGTAGCCGTTTAAATATTCATATGTTGGACTTATCTGCCACATAGCTAACTCCCAGTATATGGACATGTTGGAATCATCTGCCATGTAGCCAACTCTCTGTGTGTGAACAAGTTGAACTCATCTGCCTTTTAGCCAACCCTCAAAATATACACATGTTGGACACATCTCCCATGAAGTTAACTCTCAGTGTTTGGACATGTTGGACTCCTCAGTCATGTAGCTAGAACTCAGCATATGTTCATGTTGGATTACTCTGCCATGTAGCTAGCTCTCAGTATATGCACATGTTGGACACATCTGCTATGTATCTAGAACTCTTTATATGGAAATGTTGCATAACTCTGCATTGTAGCTTGCTGTCTGTATATGGACAAATTGATCTCATCTGCCATGTAGCTAGAACCCTGTATATGGAATGTTGCACTACTCTGTCATGTAGCTGGCTCTCTGTATATGGACATTTTGGACTCAGCAGCCATGTAGCCAGCTGTCTGTGTATGAACATGTTGGACTCATCTGCCTTGTAGTTAGCCCTCTAAATATACACATGTTGGAGTCATCTACCATGTAGCTAGTACTCTGTATATGGACATGTTGGAGTACTCTGCCTTTTAGCTAGCTCTCAGTATATGGACATATTGGACTACACTGCCATGTAGCCAGAACCCTGTATATGGAAATCCATCACTACTCTGCCATGTACCTGGCTGTCTGTATATGAACACGTTGTCTCATCTGCCAAGTAGCTAGAATTTTGTATATGGAAATGTTGCACTACTCTGCCGTGTTGCTAGCTCTCTGTATATGAACATTTTGTACTCGTCTGCCATGTACTTAGCACTCTGTACAAGGAAATGATGGACTTATCTGGTATGTAGTTAGCTCTCTGTATATGAAGATATTGGACTTGTCTGCCATGTAGCTAGCTCTCTAAATATTCATATGTTGGTCTAATCTGCCACGTAGCTAGCTTCCAGTATATGGACATGATGGACTCATCTGCCATGTAGTCAGCTCTCTGTGTATGAACAAGTTGGACTCATCTGCTATGTAGCTAGCCCTCTAAATATACACATGTTGGACTCATCTCCCATAAAGATAACTCTCAGTATATGGACATGTTGGACTCATCTGCTATGTAGCTAGAACACC
>NW_006408926.1:597736-599003 GCF_000296735.1 Chrysochloris asiatica
AGCTATAACTCTGTCATTGGATATGTTGGAGTGATCTGCCATGTAGGTAGCTCTCTGTATATGAACATATTGGACATGTCTGCCATGTAGCTAGCTCTCAGTATATGGGCATGTTGGACTCATCAGTCATGTAGCCAGCTCTCTGTACATGAACATGTTGGATTCATCTGCCTTGTATCAAGCCTTCTAAATATACACATGTTGTACTTCTCTGCCATGTAGCTAACTCTCAGTATATGGACATGTTGGACTCATCTGCCATGTAGCTAGCTCTCTGTATATGGACATGTTGGACTACTCTGTCATGTAGCTAGCTCTCATTCTATGGGCAATGGGACTCATCTGCCATTTAGCTAGAACTCTATATGTGGACATGTTGGACTATGCTGCCATGTAGCTAGCTCTCAGTATATGGACACGTTGGGCTCAGCTGCCTTGTAGCTAGAATTCTGTATATGGAAATGTTGCACTGCTCTGTCATGTATCTAGCTCTCTGTATATGTAAATGTTGGTCTCATCTGCCATGTAGCTGGAACTCTGGATATGCACATGTTGGAATGCTCTGCTATGTTGCTAGCTCTTAGTATATGGACATGTTGGACTAATCGGCCATGTAGCTAGAACCCTACATATGGAAATGTTGCACTACTCTTCTATGTAGCTAGCTCTCTGTGTATGGACATGGTGGACTCATCTGCCATTTAGCTAGAACTCTGTATATGGACATGTTGGACTCATCTCCCATGTAGGTATCTGTCTGTATATGAACATAGTGGACATGTCTACTATGTAGCTTGTTGTTGTTGTTGTTAAGTGCCATCGAGTCGGGTCCAACCCATAGGGACCCTGTACAGGGTTTCCGAGGGTGTAAATATTTACGGGAGTATAAAGCCTCATCTTTCTCCCGAGGAGTGACTGGTAGTTTCGAACCGCTGACCTTTAGGTTTGCAGCCCGATTCGTAACCACTACTCTACCAGAGATCCTTTAGCTCTCAGTTTATGGACATGTTGGACTCATCAGTCATGCAGCCAGCTCTCTGTACATGAACATGTTGGATTCATCTTCTTTGTATCGGGCCCTCTAACTATACCCATATGGGATTCATCTACCATGTAGTTAACTCTCAGTATATGTACATGTTGGACTCATCTCCCATGTAGCTAATACTCTATATGGACTGGACTATTCTGCCATGTAGCTAGCTCTCTGCATATGGGCACATTGGACTCATCTGCCATGTAGCTAGAACTCTGTATATGGAAATGT
>NW_006408926.1:600763-613366 GCF_000296735.1 Chrysochloris asiatica
TATATGGAAATGTTTCACTGCTCTGTCATGTAGCTAGCTCTCTGTATATGGACACCTTGGACTCATCTGCCATGTAGCTAGAACCCTGTATATGGAAATGATGCACTACTCCGCCATGTAGCTAGCTCTCTTTATATGTACATTTTGGACTCATCTGCCATGTAGCTATATCTCTGTACATGGATATGTTGTACTGATCTGCTATGTAGGAAGCTCTGTGTATATGAACATATGGGACTTATCTTTCATATACCTATCTCTCAGTATATGGACATGTTGTACTCATGAGCCATGTAGCCATCTCTCTGGATATGAACATGTTGGACTCATCTGACATTTAGCTACTACTCAGTATATGGACATGTTGGACTTATCTGCCATGTAGCTAGGACACTTTATATTGACATGTTGGACTACTGTGCCATGTAGGTAACTCTCATTATATGGGCACGTTGGACTCATCTTCCATGCAGCTAGAACTCTGTATATGAACATGTTGGACTACACTGCAAGATAGCTAGCTCTCAGTATATGGACATGTTGTACTCATCTGCCATGTAGTTAAAACTCTGTATATGGAAATCTTTCATTACTCTGCCATGTAGCAAGCTCTCTGTATATGGACATTTTGGACTTGTCTGCCATGTAACTAGCTCTCTCTGTATGAACATGTTGATCTCATCTGACGTGTTGTTGGTCCTCTATATATACATATTTTGGACTCGTCTGCCATCTCTGTGCATGGATATGTTGGACTGATCTGTCATGTAGGTATCTCTCTATATATGAACATATTGGACTTGTATTACATGTAGCTAGCTATCAGTATATGGACACGTTGTACTCATCTGCCATGTAGTTAAAACTCTGTATATGGAAATGTTGCGTTACTCTGCCATGTAGCTAGCTCTCTGTATATGAACATTTTGGACTTGTGTCTGCCATGAAACTAGCTCTCTCAGTATGAACATGTTGATCTCATCTGCCTTGTAGCTAGTCCTCTATATATACACATGTAGAACTTATCTGCCATGTAGTTATTAAACTGTATATGGACATGTTGGACTACTCTGTCATGTACCTAGCTCTCAGTATATCTACACGTTGACTCATCTGCCATGTAGCGAAAAATCTGTATATGGAAATGATGCACTACTCTGCCATGTAGCTAGCTTTCTGTATATGGACATTTTGGACTCATCAGCCATGAAGCTAGCTCTCTGTGTATGGATGTGTTTGATTGATCTGCCATGTAGTTGGCTCCCTGTATATGAACATATTGGACTTGTCTGCCATGTAGCTTGATCTCTGTATATAGATATTTTGGACTCATCAGCCATGTAGCCAGCTCTCTGTGTATGAACATGTTGGACTGATCTGCCTTGTAGCTAGTCATCTATATATTCACATGTTGGTCTCATCTGCGATGTAGCTAGTACTCTTTATATGGACATGTTGGACTACTGTGCCATGTACTTACTCTCAGTTTATGGACATGTTTGACACATCTGCCATGAAGCTAAAACTCTGTATATGGATATGTTGCACTACTCTGCCATTTAGCTAACTCTCTGTATATGGACATTTTGGACTCATTTGCCATGTACATGGCTCTCTGTGCATGGATATGTTGGACTGGTCTGCCATGTAGGTAGCTCTCTGTAAATGACCATATTGGAAATGTCTGACATGTAGCTATCTATCTGTATATGTACATATTTGGACTCATCTGCCATGTAGCTATCTGTCTGTATATGGACATTTTGGACTCGTTTGCCATGTACTTAGCTCTATGTGCATGGATGTGTTGGATTGATCTGCCATGTAGGTAGCTCTCTGTAAATGACCATATTGAAAATGTCTGCCATGTAGCCAGCTCTCTGTATATGAACATGTTTGGACTCTTCAGTCATGTAGCTAGGTCTCTGTATATGGACATGTTTGTCTCATTAGCTACGTAGCCAGTTCTCTCTCTATGAACATGTTGGAAACATCTGCCTTGTAGCTAGTTCTCTACAAATAAACGTGTTGGACTCATCTGCCATATACCTAGTACTCTGTTTATGGACAAGTTGGAGTACTCTGCCATGTAGCCAGCTCTCTTTGTATGAACATGTTGGACTCATCTGCCTTGTATCTAATCCTCTAAATATACACATGTTGGACACATCTGCCATGTATTTAACTCTCAGTTTATGGACACATTGGACTCATCTGTCATGTAGCTACCTCTCTGTATATGGACATTTTGGAATCATCATCCATGTAGCTAGCTCTCAGTGCATGGATATGTTGGACTGATCTGCTATGTAGATAGCTTCCTGTATATGAACATATTGGACTTCTTTTCCATGTAGCTAGCTAGCTCTCTGTACGTGCACATGTTGGACTCATCAGCCATGTAGCCAACTCTTTCTGTATGATCATTTTGCACTCATCTGCCTTGTAGTTAGTCCTCTATATAAACACATGTTTGACTCATATGCATGTAGCTAACTCTCAGTATATGGACATGTTGGACTCACCTGCCATGTAGCTAACTATCAGTATATGGACGTGTTGGGATCATCTGCCATGTAACAAGGATGCTGTGTATGTAAATGTTGGACTTGCCTCCCAAGTAGCTAGGTCTCAGCATATGAACACGTTGGATTCATCTGTCATGTAGCTAAAATTCTGTATAAGGAAATGTTGCACTATTCTGTTGTTTAGCGAACTCTCTGTATATTGACATTTTGGACTGATATGTCATGTAGTTAGCCTACTGTATATGAAAATATTGGAGTTTTCTGCCAGTTCTCTGTACATGGACATTTTGGACTCGTCTGTCATGTAGCTAGCTTTATGTGCATGGATATGTTGGACTGATCTGTCATGTAGGTAGCTCACTGTAGATGAACATATTGGAATTGTCTGCCATGTAGCTAGCTTTCTATAAATGGACATGTTACACTCATCAGCCATGTAGCCATCTCTCTCTGTATGAACTTGTTGAAATCATCTGCCTTGAAGAAAGTCCTCTAAATACACACATGTTGAACTCATCTGCCATGTCGCTAGTACTTTCTATATGGACATGTTGGACTACTCTGCCATGTTGCTAGCTCTCAGTATATGTACACTTTGGACTCATCTGCCATGTAGCTAATATTCTATATATGGAAATGTTGAACTACTCTGCCATGTTGCTAGCTCTCAGTATATGGACACATTGGACTCATCTGCCATGTAGCTAGAACTGTGTATTTGGAAATGTTGCACTACTCTGCCATTTAGCTAGCTGTCTGTATATGGACATTTTGGATTCATCTGCTATTTAGGTAGCTCTCTGTGCATGGATTTGTTGGACTGATCTGCCATGTAGGGAGCTCTCTGTAAATGAACATATTGGACTTGTCTGCCATGTAGCTAGCTCTCTTTATATGGACATGTTGGACTCATCAGCCATGTAGCCAACTCTCAGTATATGGACATGTTGGACTAATCTGCCATGTAGCTAGTACTCTGTATATGGACATGTTGATCTCATCTTCCATGTAGCCTTCTCTCTCTGTATGAACCTGTTGGAGTCATCTGCTATGTAGTTAGTTAGTCTTCTATATATAATCATGTTGGACTCAACTGCCAAGTAGATAACTCTCAGTATATGGACATGATGGACTCATCTTCCATTTAGCTAACTCTCAGTATTTGGACATGTTGGACTCATCTGACATGTAGCTAATATTCTCTATATGGAAGTGTTGGACTACTCTGCCATTTAGTTAGCTCTCAGTATATGTTCACATACAGAGAGCTAACTACATGGCACATCATACCAACATATCCATGCTCAAAGTGCTAGCTATATAATAGACAAGGCCATAATATCCAAATACAGAGAGGTAGCTACATGGCAGAGTAGTGCAACATTTCCATATAGGGAGTTCTAGCTACATGGCAGATTAGTCCAAAATGTCCATATACAGAGAAATCGCTACATGGCAGAGTAGTCCAACATGTCCATATACAGAGTACTAGCTTCATGGCAGATGGGGACAACATATGTATATATAGAGGACTAGCTACAAAGCAGGTGAGTCCAACATATTCATACATAGAGAGCTGTCTATATGGCTAATGAGTCCTACATGTCTGTATATGGAAAGCTAGCTACATGGCAGATTAGTTCAACATTTCCATATACAGAGTTCTAGCTACATGGCAGATAAGTCCAACGTGTCGATATACTGAGAGCTAGCTACGTGGGAGAGTAGTCCCACATTTCGATATTCAGAACACTAGCTACATGGCAGATGAGTCCAACATGTGTATATATAGAGCACTATCTACAAGGCAGATGAGTCAAACATGTTCGTACAGAGAGAGCTGGCTACATGGCTGATGAGTCCAACATGTCCATATACAGAGAGCTAGCTACATGGCAGACAAGTCAAATATGTTCATATACAGAGAGCTAGCTACATGGCAGTTCAGTGCAACATATCCATGCACAGAGAGCTAGCTACAAGGCAGACGAGTTCAAAATGTCAATACAGAGGGAGCTGGCTACACGGTTGATGAGTCCTTCATGTCCATATACAGAGAGGTGGCTACATGGCAGACAAGTCCAATATGTTCATATACAGAGAGCTATCTACATGGCAGTTCAGTGCAACATATCCATCAACAGAGAGGTAGCTACATGGCAGATGAGTCCAAAATTTAAATATACAGAGATAGCTATATGGCAGAGTAGTGCATCATTTCCATATACATTGTTCTAGATACATGGCAGATGAGTCCAACCTGTGTATATATAGAGGACTAGCTACAAGGCAGATGAGTCCAACATGTCCATACAGAGGGAGCTGGCTACATGGCTGATGAGTCCTTCATGTGCATATACAGAGAGCTGGCTACATGGCAGACAAGTCCAATATGTTCATATACAGAGAGCTACCTACATGGAAGTTCAGTGCAACATATCCATGCACAAAGAGGTAGCTACATGGCAGATGAGTCCAAAATGTTCATATACAGAGATAGATACATGGCCGAGTAGTGCATCATTTCCATATACAGAGTTCTAGCTACATGGCAGATGAGTCCAACATGTCCATATACTTAGAGTTTGCTACAAAGCAGAGTAGTACTGCATGTCCATATATAGAGAACTAACTACATGGCAGATGAGTCGAACAGGAGCATATACTGAGAGTTAGCTACATGGCACATCAGTCCAACATGAATATACAGAGTGGGCTAGCAACAAGGCTAATGAGTTCATCATGTTCATACAGAGAGAGCTGGGTACATGGGTGATTAGTACAACATGTCCATATATAGAGAGCTATCTAGATGGAAGATTAGTCCAACATTTCTAAGCAAAGAGAGCTAGATACATGGCAGACAAGTGCAAAATGTCCATCTACAGAGAGCTAGCTACATGCCAGACAAGTCCAATATGTTCATACACAGAGAGCTACCTACATGGCAGATCAGTCCAACATATCCATGCACAGAGAGCTAGCTGCATGGCAGAGAATTCCAATATATTCATATAGAGAGAGCTACGTACATGGCAGATCAGTCCAACATGTTCATAAAGAGACAGCTGGCTACATGCCTGATAAGTCCAACATGTCCATATACAGAGAGTTAGCTACATGGCAGAGTAGTGAATCATTTCCATATATAGAGTTCTAGCTACATGGCAGATGAGTCCAAAGTTTCCATATACTTAGGGTTATCTGTATGTCAGAATAGGCCAACATATCCATATACAGAGTATTAGCTACATGGCAAATGAGTCCTATATGTCCCTATACTGAGAGCTAGCTACATGCCAGATGAGGCCAATAAATGTATATTTAAAGGGCTAGCTACAAGAGAGATGAGTCCAACATGGTCATACAGAGAGAACTGGCAACATTGTTGATGAGCCCAATATGTCCATATACTGAGTGCTATCTCCATGGCAGACATGTTCTAGATATTCATATACAGACAGCTACCTACATGGCAGATAAGTCCAACATGTCCATATACAGGGTACTAGCTACATGGCAGATGAGTTCAACATGTCCGTACACTGAGAGGTAGCTACATGGCAGATGAGTCCAACATGTGTATATATAGAGGAATAGCTACAAGGCAGATGAGTCCAACAGGTTCATACTGAGACAGCTAGCTACAATGGAGATGGGTCCAACATGTCTATATACAGACAGCTACCTACATGGCAGAGTTGTGCAACATTTCTGTATACAAAGTTCTAGCTACATGACAGATGAGTCCAAAGTTTACATATAATTAGAGCAAGCTGCATGGCAGAGTAGTCCAACATGTCCATATAAGCAGTACTAACTACATGGCAGATGAGTCCAACATGTGTATATATAGAGGACTAGCTACAAGGCAGATGAGTCCAACATGTTCTTACAGAGAGAGCTGGCTACATGGATGATGAATCCAACATGTCCATATATAAAGAGCTAGCTACATGGCAGACATGTCCAATATGTTCGTATACAGAGAGTTACCTATATGGTAGATCATCCAACATATCCATGCACAGATAGCTAACTACATGGCAGACGTGTCCAAAATGTCCATATACAGAGAGTTAGCTACATGGCAGAGTAGTGCAACATTTCCATATAAAGAGAACCAGCTACATGGCAGATGAGTCCAACATATATATATAGAGGGCTAGCTACAACGCAGATGAGTCCAACATTTTCATACACAGAAAGCTGGCTACATGCCTGATGAATCCAACATGTCCATCTACTGAGAGCTAGCTATATGGCAGGCAAGCCCAATATGTTCATATACAGAGAGCTACCTACATGGCAGATCAGTCCCACATATCCATGTACAGAAAGCTAACTACATGGCAGACGAGTCCAAAATGTCCTTATACAGAGAGCTAGCTACATGGAATAGTAATGCAGCATTTCCATATATAGAGTTCTAGTTACATGGCAGATGAGTCCAACACGTCCATATACTGAGAGCTAGCTACATGGCAGAATAGTCCAAAATGTCCATACACAGGCTAATAGCTACATGGCAGATGAGTTCAAAGTGTTCATATACAGAGAGATAGCTACATTGCAGAATATTGTAACATTTCCATAAATAGAATTTTAGCTACATGACAGATGAGTCCACCATATACATATACTGAGAGCTAGCTACATGATGTTGTTGTTAAGTGCCGTCGAGTTGGTTCCGACCCATAGCCACCCTGTACAGGGTTTCTGAGGCTGTAAATCTTTACGGGAGTAGAAAGCCTCATCTTTCTCCCACGGAGCGACTGGTAGTTTCGAACTGCTGACCTTAAGGTTCGCAGACCGATTCGTAACCACTATGCTACCAGAGCTACATGATAGAGTAGTCTAAAATGTCCATATACAGAGTTGTATCTGCATGGCAGGTGAGTCCAGCATGTCCATATACTGAAAGTTAGCTACATTGTAGATGAATCCAACATGTGTATACATAGAGGGCTAACTACAAGGCAGATGAGTCCAACATGTTCATACACAGAGATCTAGCTACATGGCAGATGAGTACAACACTTAATATACTGAGAGTTAGTTACGAGGAAGAGGAGTCCAACATGTGTATATTTAGAGGGCTAGCTACATGGCAGACAAGCTCAATATCGTCATATGCAGAGAGCTACCTACATAGCAGATCAATCCAACATATCCATGTTCAGGGAGCTAGCTACATGGTAGAGAAGCATAACATATCCATATACAGAGTTCTAGCTACATGGCAGATGAGTCCAAAATGTCCATACACAGAGGGCTAACTACATGGCAGAGTGTGCAACATGTTCATATAAAGAGTTCTAGCTACATGGCAGATGATTCCAACGAGTCCAAATACAGAGAGCTAGAAACATGGCAGAGGAGTGCAACATTTCCATATACAGAGTTCTAGCAACATGGCAGATGAGATCAACATGCCCATGTACAGAGATCTAACTACAATGCAGAGTAGTGCAAAATTTTTATATACAGAGTTCTAGCTACATGGCAGATGAGTCCAATGTATCCAGATACTGAGAGCTAGCTGCAAGTCAGAGTAGTCCATCATGTCCATATAAAGAGTTATAGCTACATGGCAGATGAGTCCGTGTCCATATACAGAGAACTAGCTACATGGCATAGTAGTACAACATTTCTATATACAGAGTTCTAGCTACATGGCAGATGAGATCAACGTGTACATACACAGAAAGCTAGCTACAATGCAGAGCAGTGCAACATTTCCATATACAGAGTTCTAGCTTCATGACAGATGAGTCCAACTTGTACATATACTGAGAGCTAGCTACATGGCAGAGTACTACAACATGTCCATATACAGGGTTCTAGCTGCATGGCAGATGAGATCAACGTGTCCATATACAGAGAGCTAGCTACATTGCAGAGTAGTGTAACATTTCCATATACAGAGTTTAATCTACATGGCAGATGAATCCACCGTATCCATATACTGAAAGCTAGCTACATGGCAGAGTAGTCCAACAAGTCCATATACTGAAATTTCGCTACATTGTCAATGAATCCAACATGTGTATACATAGAGATATAGCTACAAGGCAGAAGAGTCCAACATGTTCATACACAGAGAGCTAGCTACATGACAGATGAGTACAACACAATATATACTGAGAGTTATCTACGTGGTAGAGTAGTCCAACATGTGTATATTTAAAGGTCTAGCTACATGGCAGACAAGTTCAATATCTTCATATACAGAAAGCTACCTACATAGCAGATCGGTCCATCATATCCATGTACAGAGAGCTAGCTACATGGTAGAGCAGTGCAAAATTTCCATATACAGAGTTCTAGCTACTTGGCAGATGACTCCAATGTGTCCAAATACAGAGAGCTAGCTTCATGGCAGAGTATTCCAACATGTCCATATACAGAGTACTAGCTACATGGCAGATGATTCCAATATGTATATATAGAGGGCTAGCTAAAACGCAGATGAGTCCAACATGTTCATATACAGAGAGCTGGCTACATGTCTGATGAGTCCAACATGTCCATATACTGAGAGCTAGCTACATGACAGACGAGTCCAAAATGTCCTTATACAGAGAGCTAGATACATGGAAGTGTAGTGCAACATTTCCATTTACAGTGTTCTAGCTACATGACAGATGAATCCAACGTGTCCATATACTGAGAACTAGCTACATGGCAGAGTAGTTCAACATGTCCATATACAGTGTTCTACCTACATGGAAGATGAGTTCAACATGTCCATATACAGAGAGATAGCTACATTGCAGAGTAGTGTAACATTTCCATATACAGAGTTTTAGCTACATGACAGATAAGTCCAACGTATCCATATACTGAGAGCAAGCTACATGACAGAGTACTCCAAAATGTCCATATACAGAGTTCTAGCTGCATGGCAGATGAGTCCAGAATGTCCATATACTGAAAGTTAGCTACATTGTAGATTAATCCAACATGTGTATACATAGAGGGCTAGCTACAAGGCAGATGAGTCCAACATGTTCATACACAGAGAGCTAGCTACATGGCAGATGAGTACAACACATCATATACTGAGAGCTAGCTACATGATAGAGTAGTCCAAAATGTCCATATACATAGTACTAGCCACATGGCAGATGAGTTCAACATGTGTATATATATATAGGACTACCTACAAGTTAGATGAGTCCAACATGTTCATACAGAGAGAGCTGGCTATATGGCTGATGAATCTAACCTATCCATATACAAAAAGCTAGCTACATGGCAGACGAGTACAAATTGTCCATATACAGAGAGCTAGCCACATGGCAGAGTAATGCAACATTTCAATGTATGGAGTTCTAGCTGCATTGAAGATGAGTCCAATGTGTCTATATAATGAGAGCTAGCTATATGGCAGAGTATTCCAACATGTCTCTATACAGAATACTAGCCACATGACATGTGAGTCCAACATAAGTATATATAGAGGATTCACTACAAGGCAGATGAGTCCAGCATGTTCATACAGAGAGAGTTGGCTACATGGTTGATGTGACAAACATGTCCATATACTGAGACCTAGCTGCATTGCAGACAAGTCCAATATGTTCATATACAGAGAGTTACCAACATGGCAGGTCAGTCCACCATATAAATACACAGAGATCTAGCTACATGCCAGATGAGTACAAAATGTCTTTATACAGAGAGCTAGCTACGTGTCAGACAAGAGCAATATTTCCATATACAGTGTACTAGCTACATGGCAGATGAGTCCAACGTGTCCATGTACTAAGAGCTAGCTATATGGCAGAGTGGTCCAACATGTCTATATACAGTGTACTAGCTACAAGGCTGATGAGTCCAACATTTTCACCTACAGAGAGCTTGCTCCATGGCAGACAATTCCAATATGTTAATATACAGAGAGCTACCTATATGGCAGATCAGTCCAACATATCCATGTGGACAGAGCTAGCTACATGACAGACAAGTCCAAAATGTCCATATACAGAGGGCAAGCTACATGGCAGAGTAGTCCAACATGTTTATATATAAAGTACTAGCTAATAGGCAGATGAGTACAACATGTCCATATACTGAGTGTTAGCTTCGTGGCAGATAAATCCAACATGTGTATATTTAGAGGCCTACCTACAAGGTAGATGAGTCCAACTTGTTCATACACAGAGAGCTGGCTACAATGCTGATGAGTCTAACATGTCCATATACAGAGAGCTAACTACATGGCAGACAAGTCAAATATCTTTATATACAGAGAGCTATCTACATGGCAGAACAGTCCAACATATCCATGTAAAGAGAGCTAGCTACATGACAGACGAGTCAAAAATGTCCATATACAGAGGGAGCCACATGGCAGAGTAGTGCTACATGTCCATACACAGAGTTCTAGGTACATGTGAGACGAGTCCAAAATGTCCATATACAGAGAGCTAGCTACATGGCAGAGCAGTGCAACATTTCCATATACAGAGTTCTAGCTACATTGCACGTGAGTCCAACATGTCTATATACTGAGAGCTAGCTACATGGCAGAGTAGCCCAACATGTCCATATGCAGCATACTAACCACATGGCATATGAGTCCAACATGTGTTTATATAGAGGACTAACTACAAGGCAGTTGAGTCCAACATGTTCAAAAACAGAGAGCTGGCTACATAGCTGATGATTCCAATGTAAATATTGAGTTTTTAGCTACATCGCAGGTGTGTCTAACATGTCCATATACTGAGAGCTAGCTACATGGCAGAGTAGTCCAACATGTCCATATACTGTGTTCTAGCTACATGGCAGATGAGTCCAATATGGCCATATACTGAGAGTTAGCTTTATGGGAGATGAGACCAACATGTATATATTTAGAGGGCTAGCTACAAGGCAGATGAGTACAACTTGATCATACATAGAAAGCTGGCTACATGGCAGATGAGCCCAACATGTCCATACACTGGCAGTTAGCTAAGTGGCAGATGAGTCCAACATATGAATATTTAGAGGTATAGATACATGCCAGACAAGTCCAATATCTTCATACACAGAGAGCTAATTACATAGCAGATCAGTCCATCATTTCCATGTACAGAGTGCTAGCTACATGGCAGACGAGTACAAAATGTTCATATACAGAGAGCTAGCTACATGGCAGAGTAGTGCAACATTTCCATATACAAAGTTCTAGCTACTTGGCAGATAAGTCCAATGTGTCCATATACAGACAAGCCAGGTACATGGCAGAATAGTTCAACATTTCCATATACAGAGTTCTAGCTACATGGCAGAGTAGTACAACCTGTTCATATATTGAGGGCTAGCTAAATGGTAGATTAGTCCAACATGTCCATATACGGAGTTCTAGCTACATGGCTGTTGAGTCCAACATCTCCAAATCCTGAGAGTTTGCTTCATGGGAGATGAGTCCAACATGTGTATATTTTGATGGCCAGCTACAAGGCAGATGAGTCCAACTTGTTTATACACAGATAGCTGGCTAGATGGCAGATGAGTCCAACATGTCCATATACTGGGAGTTAGCTACCTGGCAGATGAGTCCAACATATGAATATTTAGAGGGCTAGCTAAATGGCAGACAAGTCTAACATCTTCATATACAGAGAGATATCTACATAGCAGATCAGTCCATCATATCCATGTACAGAGTGATAGCTACATGGCAGACGAGTACAAATTGTACATGTACAGAGAGCTGGCTACGTGGCATTGTAGTGTGATTTTTCCATATACAAAGTTCTATCTACTTGGCCGATGAGTCCATCTTATCCATAAACAGAGAGCCAGCTACATGGCAGAGTACTGCAACATTACCATATATAGATTTCTAGCTACATGGCAGAGTAGTCCAACGTGTCCATATACTGAGAGCTAGCTAAATGGCAGCGTAGTCCAACATGTCCATTTACAGTGTACTAGCTACATGGCAGATGAGTCCAACATGTCCATATTCTGAGAGTTAAATACATGGCAGATGAGTCCAACATGTGTATATTTAGAGGGCTAGCTACAAGACAGATGAGTCCAACATGTTCATACACAGACAGCTGGCTACATGGCT
>NW_006408926.1:613531-618672 GCF_000296735.1 Chrysochloris asiatica
CATGGCAGATGAGTCCAACATGTGTATATTTAGAGGGCTAGCTACAAGACAGATGAGTCCAACATGTTCATACACAGACAGCTGGCTACATGGCTGATGAGTACAAAATGTCCATATACAATAAGCTAGCTACAGGTATAGTAGTGCAACATTTCCATATACAGGGTTCTAGCTACATTGCAGATGAGATCATTGTGTCCATATACAGAGAGCTAGCTACAATGCAGAGTAGTGCAACATGGCAGATGAGTCCAACGTGTCCATATACTGAGAGCTAGCTACATGGCAAAGTAGTCCAAAATGTCCATATACTGAGAATGAGCTTCATGGGAGATGAGTCCAACATGTGTATATTTAGAGGGCTAGCTACAAGGCAGATGAGTCCAGCTTGTTCATACACAGAGAGCTATCTATGTGGCAGATGAGTCCAACATGTCCATATACTGGGAGTTAGCTACATGACACATGAGTTCAACATATGAATATTTAGAGGGATAGATACATGGCAGACAAGTCCAATACCTTCATATACAGAGAGCTGATTACATAGCAGATCAGTCCATCATTTCCATGTACAGAGTGCTAGCTACATGGCAGACGAGTACAAAATGTTCATATACAATGAGCTAGCTACATGGCAGAGTAGTGCAACATTTCCATATACAAAGTTCTAGCTACTTGGCAGATGAGTCCAACATGTCCATATACATACAGCCAGGTACATGGCAGAGTAGTGCAGCATGTCCGTATAAAGAGAACTAGCTACATGTCAGATGAGTCCAACATGTCCATAAATTGACAGTTAGCTACGTAGTAGATGAGTTCTTCATGTGTATGTTTAGAGTGCTCAATACAAGGCAGATGAGAACGACATATTCATACAGAGAGAGCTGGTTACCTGGCTGATGACTCCAACATGCCCATATACTGAGAGCTAGCTACGTGGCAGACAAGTCCAATATCTTCATAAACAGAGAACTACCTACATGGCAGATCAGGCCAACATATCCATGTACAGAGTGCTAGCTACATGGCAGACGCATCCAAAATGTCCATATAAAGAGAGAAAGCTATATGGCAGAGTTGTCCAACATTTCCTTAGACAAGGTTCTAGCTACATGGCAGATACGTCCAATGTGTCCATATACTGAGAGTTAACTACATTTCAGAGAAGTCCAACATGTTCATATAACGAGTTCAAGCTACATGGCAAATGGGCAATGTGTCCATATACACAGAGCTAGCTACATGGCAGAGTAGTTCAAGATTTCCATATACATAGGTCTAACTACATGGCAGATGAATACAACGTGTCCATATACTGAGAGCTAGCTATATGGGCGATTAGTCCAACACGCCCATATCCAGAGTACTAGGTACATGCAAGATAGGTCTAACATGTCCATATACTGAGAGTAAGCTGCATGGCAGATGAGTCCAACATGTGTATATTTAGAGGGCTAGCTACAAGGCAAATGAGTCCAACATGTATATACACAGAGAGATGGCTACATGGCTGATGAGTCCAACACTTCCATATACTGAGAGCTAGCTACATGGCAGAAAAGTCCAATATGTGCATATATTCAGAGCTACCAACATGGCAGATCAGTCCAACATATGAATGTATAGAGAGTTAGTAACATGGCAGACGAGGACAAAATGTCCATATACAGAGAGCCAGATAAATGGTAGAGTAGTGCAACATTCCCATATACAGACTTCTAGCTACATGTCTTATAAGTCCAAGATGTCCATATACTGAGAGCTAACTATATGGCAGATGTGTCCAATATGTTCATATACAGAGAGCTACCTACATGGCAGATCATTCCAACATATCCATGCAAAGAGACCCAGCTACATGATAGACGAGTTCAAAATGAACATATAGAGAGAGCTAGCTACATGGCAGAGTAGTGCAACATTTCCATATACAGAATTCTAGCTACATGGCAGATGAGTTCAACATGTCCATACACTGAGAGCTAGCTACATGGCAGAGTACTCCAACATGTCCAAATACAGAGTACTAGCTACATGGAAGATAAGTCCAACATGTCCATATACTGACAGCTACATGACACATGAGTCCAACATGTATATATTTAGAGTGCTAGCTACAAGGGAAATGAGTCCAACATATACATACACAGAGAGCTGGCTACATGGCGGATGAGTCCAACATGTCAATATACTGAGAACTAGCTACATGTCAGACAAATCCAATATGTTCATATACAGAGAGCTGCCTACATGGCAGAGCAGTCCAACATATCCATGCACAGAGAGCTAGCTACATGGCAGAGTAGTGCAACATTTCCATATACAGAATTCTAGCTACATGTCACATGAGTCCAACGTGTCCATATACGGAGAGCTAGCTACATAGCAGAGTAGTCCAGCATGTCCATATACAGAGTAATAGCTACACTGCAGATGAGTCCAACATGTCCATATACTGAGAGTTGGCTACATGGTAGATGAGTCCAACATGTGTATATATAGGGGACTAGTTACAAGGCATATGAGTCCAACAAGTTCATACAGAGAGATCTGGCTACATGACTGAGGAGTCCAACATGACCATACACAGATAGCTATCTACATGGCAGAGAAGTCCAATATGTTCATATACACAGACCTACCTACACGGCAGATCAGTCCAACTATCCATGCACAGAGAGCTTGCTTCATGGCAGACGAGTCCAAAATGTCCATATAAAGAGAGATAGCTACATAACAGAGTAGTACAACATTTCTATATTCAGAGCTCTAGCTACATCACAGCTGAGTCCCAAATATCCATATAATGAGAGCTAGCTACATGGAAGTGTAGTCCAATATTTCCATACACAGAGTACTAACTTCATGGCAGATGAGTCCAACATGTTCATATACTGAGAGTTAGCTACATGGTAGATGAGTCCAACAAGTGTATATATAGAGGACTAGCTACAAGTTAGATGAGTCTAACATGTTCATACAGAGAGATCTGGGTACATAGCAGATGAGTCCAACGTGTCCATATACTGAGAGGTAGCTACATGGCAGAGTAGTCCAACTTGTCAATATACAGAGGACTAACTACATGACAGATGAGTCCAATATGTCCATATATTGAAAGTTAGCTACATGGCAGATGATTCCAACTTGTGTATATAGAGAGGACTAGCTGCATGGCAGAAGAGTCCAATATGTTCCTACAGAGCGAGCTGGCTACATGGCTGATGAGTCGAACATGTCCATATACAGAGACCTAGCTACATGACAGACAACTCGATTATGTTCAAATACAGAGCAGAGTAGTCCAACATGTCCAGATACAGAGTCATAGCTACATGGCAGATCCGTCCAACATGTCCGTATACTGACAGCTTCATGGCATATTAGTACAGCATGTTTATATATAAAGGACTAGTTACAAGGCAGTTAGTTCAATATCTTCATACAGAGAGAGTTGCCTACATGGCTGATGAGTCCAACATGTCCATATACTGAGAGCTAGCTACATGACAGACAAGTCTAATATGTTCATATACAGAGAGCCACCGACATGGCAGATCAGTCCAACGTATCCGTGCAGAGAGAGTTAGCTACATGACAGATGAGTTCAAAAATGTCCATATACAGAGAGCTAGTTACATGGCAGATGAGTCCAACATATCCATATACTGACAGCTACATGACACATGAGTACAACATGTGTATATTTAGAGGGTAAGCTAGAAGGTAGATGAGTCCAACATGTTCATACACAGAGACCTGGCTACATGTTTGATGAGTCCAACATGTCGATATACTGAGAACTATCTACATGGCAGACAAATCCAAAATGTCCATATACAGAGAGTTAGCTACACGGCAGGGTAGTGCAACATTTCCGTATATAGAGTTCTACCTACAATGCAGATGAGTCCAACGTGTCCATATACTGAGAACTAGCTACATGGAAGACATTACAATATGTTCATATACAAAGGGCTAACTACATGGCAGATCTGTCCAACATATTCATTTACAGAGAGCTAGCTACATATCAGAACGAATTCAAAATGTCCATATACAGAGAGCTAGCTATATGGCAGAGTAGTGCAATATTTCCATAAACAGAGTTCTAGCTACATGGCAGATGAGTCCAACATGTGCATATACTAAGAGCTAGCTACATGGCAGAGTAGTGCAACATTTCTATATACAGAGTTCTAGCTACATTGTAGATGAGTCAAACCTGTCCATATACAGAGAGCTACCTGCATGGCAGAGTAGTAAAAAATGTACATATCCACAGTTCTAGCTACATGACAGATGAGTCTTACGTCTCCATATAAGAGAGCTAGCTATATGACAGAGTTGTCCAACATGTCCATATACAGAGAACTAGCTATATGGGAGATGAGTCATACATCTCCATATACTGACAGATAGCAACATGGTAGATAAGTACAACATGTGTATATATAGAGGAGTAGATATAAGGCAGTTGATTCCACATTATTATACAGAGAGAGCTGGCTACATGCCTGATGAGCCCAACATGTCCATATACAGAGAGCTCAACATGGCAGACAATTCCAATATGATCATATACAGAGAGCTACCTAAATGGCATTTCAGTGCAACATATCCATGCACAGAGACCTACCTACATGACAGATGAGTCCAAAATGTCCATGTACAAAGACCTTGCTACTTGCCAGAGTAGTCCAACATGTCCATATACAGTGTCCTAGCCACATGGCAGATGAGTCCAACATGTCCATATATTGAGAGTTAGCTTTATGGCAGAGTAGTCCAACATGTCCATATACAGAGTTCTAGCTACATGGCATATGAGTTCACCATGTCCATATACTGAGAGTTAGCTACATGGCAGATGAGTCCAACAAATATATAGATAGAGGACTAGCTACAAGGCGGTTGAGTCCAACATGTTCATTCAAAGACAGCTGGCTTCATGCCTGATAAGTCCAACATGTCCATATAAAGAAAGACATGGCAGACAAGTCCAATATGTTCATATACAGAGAGCTACCTACATGGCAGATCAGTCCAACATATCCATGCACAGAGAACTAGCTACATGACAGACGAGTTCAAAATGTCCATATACAGAGAGCTAGCTACATGGCAGAGTAGTG
>NW_006408926.1:618772-630984 GCF_000296735.1 Chrysochloris asiatica
AGTTCAAAATGTCCATATACAGAGAGCTAGCTACATGGCAGAGTAGTGCAACATGTCCATATACAGTGTATTAGCTACATGGCTGATGAGTCCCACATGTCCATATAAAGAGAGCTAGCTATATGGCAGACAAGTCCAATAAGTTCATATACAGAGAGCTACCTATATGATAGATCATTCCAACATATCCATACACAGAGAGCTACCTCCAAGCAGAAGAGCCTTAAATGTCCATATATGGAGAGTTATCTACATGGCAGAGAAGTGCAACATGTTCATATACAGAGAGCTAGCTACACGGCAGACAACTCTAATATATTCATATAGAAGGAGCTAACTACATGGAAGATCAGTTCAAAATATCCAAGTACAGGAAGCCAGCTATATGGCAGACGAGTCCAAAATGTCCATATAAAGAGAGTTAGCTACATGGCAGAGTAGTGAAATATTTCCGTATACAGAGCTCTAACAATAGGGCAGATGAGTCCAACGTGTCCATATACTGAGAGTTAGCTATATGGCAGAGTAGTCCAACATGTCCATATACAGAGTACTATATACATGGCAGATGCATCCATTATGTCAATATACTGAGAGATAGTTACATGGCAAATTAGTTCAACATGTGTATATATAGAGGAGTAGCTACAAGGCAGCTGAGTCCAACATGTTCATACAGAGAGAGCTGGCTACTTGCCTGATGAGTCCAACATGTCCATATACAGAAAGCTTGCTACATGGCAGACAAGTCCAATACAATCATATAAAGAGAGCTATCTACATGGCAGATCAGTACAACATATCCATGCACAGAGAGCTAGCTCCATGACAGATGAGTCCAAAATTACCTTATACAGAGAGCTAGTTCAGGGCAGAGTAGTGCAACATTTCCATATACAGAGTTGTAGCGACATGGCAGATGAGTCCAACGTGTGTATATATTGAAGAGAAGCTACAAGGCAGATGAGTCCAACATGTTCATAAAGAGAGAGCTGGCTACATGGCTGATGAGTCTTACATGTCTATACACCGAGAGCAATCTACATTGCAGACATGTCCAAAATGATCATATATGTAGAGCTAGTTTCATAGAAGAGTAGTGCAACATTTCCACATGCAGAATTCTAACTTCATGGCATATGAGTCCACCGTGTCCATGTACAGAGAGCTAGCAACATGGCAGAGTAGTGTAACATTTAGATGACTCCAACGTGTCCATATACTCTCCGTATACTGACTACATGTCAGATGAATGCAACATGTGTATATTTAGAGGGCTCGCTATAAGGCAGATGAGTCCAACATGTCCATGTATATAGAGAGCTGTCTTCATGGATGATGAGTTCAACATGTCCATGTACTGATAACTAGCTACATGGAAGACAAGTCCAATATGTTCATATACAGAGAACTACCTACATGAGAGATCAATCCAACATATTCATGTACAGAGATAGCTACATGGCTGACGAATCAAAAATGAACATATACAGAGAGCTAGCTACATGTCAGAGTAGTGCAACATTTCCATGTACAGATTTCTAGCTACATGGCAGATGTGTCCTACGTGTCCATATACTGACAATTAGCTATATGGCCGATGAGTACAACATGTGTATATATAGAGGAGTAGATATAAGGCAGTTGATTCCAACATGTTCTTACAGGGAGAGCTGGTTACATGCCAGATGAATCCAACATGTCCATATACAGAGAGCTCTACATGGTAGACAACTCCTGTATGATCATATACAGAGCTACGTAAATGGCATTTCAGTGCAACATATCCATGCCCAGAGCCCTACCTACATGACAGATGAGTCCAAAATGTCCATGTACAGAGAGCTAGCTACTTGTCAGAGTAGTCCAACATGTCCATATTCAGAGTCCTTGCCACGTGGCAGATGAGTACAACATGTCCACATATTGAGAGTTAGCTACATGGCAGTTGAGTCCAACAAATGTATAGATAGAGGACTAGCTACAAGGCAGTTGAGTCCAACATGTTCATTTAGAGACAGCTGGCTTCATGCCTGATGAGTCCAACATGTCTGTATACAGAAAGACATGGCAGACAAGTCCAATATGTTCATATACAGAGAGCTACCTACATGGCAGATCAGTCCAACATATACATGCACAGAGAACTAGCTACATGACAGACGAGTTCAAACTGTTCATATACAGAGAGCTAACTACATGGCAGAGTAGTACAACACGTCCATATACAGTGTACTAGCTACCTGGTAGATGAGTCCAACGTGTCCACATACTGAGAGCTAGTTACATGGCAGATTTGTCCAACATGTCCATATACTTGAAGTTATCTAATTTTCAGATGAGTCAAACATGTGTATATTTGGAGGGCTAGCTACAAGGTAGATGAGTCCAACATGTTCATACACAGAGAACTGGATACATGGCAGATCAATCCAACATGTCCATATACTGATTGTTAGCTACATGGCAGATGAGTCCAACATGAGTATATTTAGAGGGCTAGCTACATGGCAGACAAGTCCAATATCTTCATATACAAAGAGCTGCCTACATAACAGATCAGTTCAACAGATCCATGTACAGATAACTAGCTACATGGCAGATGAGTCTAAAATGTCCATATACAGAGAGCTAGCTACATGGCAGAGTAGTGCAACATTTCCATGTACAGATTTCTAGCTACATGGCAGATGAGTCCAAAGTGTCCATATACTAAGAGCAAGCTACAAGGCAGATGAGCCCAAGGTGTTCATACAGAGAGAGGTGGCTGCATGGTTGATGAGTCCAACTTGTCCATATACTGAGAGTTAGCTACGGGGCAGATGATTCCAACATGTGTATATTTAGAGGCCAACCTACACGGCAGATAAGTACAGCATGTTCATACACAGAGAGCCTGTTATATGGCTTAAGAGTCTAACATGTCCATATACTGAGAGCTATCTAAATTGCAGATGAATCCAACATGTGTATATCTAGAGGGCTGTCTACAAGGCAGATGAGACCATCATGTCCATATACAGAGAGCTAGGTACATAGCAGACACGTCAAATGTCTTCATATATACAGAGCTACCTACATGACTAATCATTCCAACATATCCATGTACAGAGAGCTACATGAGATACTAGGCCAATATGTCCATATACAGAGAGCTGGATACATGCCAGAGTAGTGCAACATTTCCATATACTGGTTACTACCTACATAACAGATGAGTCCAACGTGTCCATATAGAGAGAGCTAGCTACATGGCAGAGAAGTGTAACATGTCCATATACAGGGATCTAGCTACATGGACTATGAGTCCAACGTGTCCATATACTGAGAGATAGCTACATGGCATATGAATCCAACATTTGTATATTTAGAGGGCTAGCTACAAGGCAGATAAATTCAACATGTTCATACAGAGAGAGCTGGCTACATGAATGATGAGTCCTGATATGTCCATATACAGAGAGCTAGCAACATGGCAGACTAGTCCAATGTGTTCACATACAGAGAGCTACCTACTTGGCAGATCAGTCCAACATATCCATGTATAGAGAGCTGTCTTAATGGCAGACGAGTCCAAAATGTACATATACAGAGAGCTAGCTACATGGCAGAATAGTGCAACATTTCCATATTCAGTGTTCTTGCTACATGGCAGAGGAGTCCAACGAGTCCATATACTGAAAGCTAGCTACATGGCAGAGTAGTCCAATATGTCCATATACAGAGTACTAACTACATGGCAGAGGAGTCCAACATGAGCATATACTGAGAGTTAGCTACATGGCAGAGGAGTCCAACATGTGCATATTCAGAGGGCTTGCTCTAAGGCAGATGAGTCCTATATTTTCATACACAGAGAGCTAGCTACATGGCAGAGTAGTGCAACATTTCCGTATACAGAGTTCTAGCTACATGGAAGATGAGTCCAACGTGTCCATGTACAGAGAGCTAGCAGTATGGCAGAGTAGTGTAACATTTCCATATACAGAGTTCTACCTACATGGAAGATGAGTCCAACGTGTCCATATACTGAGAGTTAGCTACATGGCAGAATAGTGTAACATTTCCATATACAGAGTTCTAGCTACATGGCAGATGAGTCAAACGTGTCCATATACTGAGAGCTTGCTACTTGGCAGATGAATCCAATTTGTATATATTTAGAGGGCTGGCTAGAAGGCAGATGAATCCAACATGTTTATATACAGAGAGAGCTGTCTACATGGCTGATGAGTCCAACATGTCCATGTAATGATAGTTAGCTACATGGCAGACAAATCCAATACGTTCATATACAGAGAGCAACCTACATGGAAGTTCAGTCCAACATATCCATGTACAGAAAGATAGCTACATGGCTGACGAATCCAAAATGTACAAATACAGAGAGCTAGCTACATGGCAGAGTTGAGCAACATTTCCATATACAGAGTTCTACCTACATGGCGGATGAGTCCAATGTGTCCATATACTGAGAGGTAGCTACATGGCAGAGTAGTACAACATGCCCATATACACAGTACTATCTACATGGCAAATGAGTCCCACATATACTGAAAGTTCGCTACATGGAAGATGAGTCAAACGTGTATATTTAGAGGGCTCGATACAAGGCAGATGAGACCAACATGTTCATATACAGAGTGCTGATTACATTGCAGATGACTCCAACATGTCCATATACTGATTGTTAGCTATGTGGCAGATGAGTCCAATATATGTTTCTTTAGAGGGCTAGTTACATGGCAGACAAGTCCAATATCTTCATATACAGAGAGCTACCTACTTAGCAGATCAGTCTAACATATCCATGCAAAGAGAGTTAGCTACATGGCAGATGACTCTAAAATGTCCATATACAGAGAGCTATCTACATGGAGATCAGTGCAACATATCCATGTACAGAGAGATAGCTACATGGCAGAGGAGTCCAAAATGTACATATACAGAGAACTAGCTACATGGCAGAGTAGTGCAACATTTCCATATAGAGAGTTCTAGCTACATGGCAGATGAGCCCAATGTATCCATGTACAGAGAGCTAGCTACATGGCAGAGTAGTTCAACATGTCCATATACTGGGTTCTAGCTACATGGCAGATTAGTCAAACGGGTCCATATACTGAGAGCTAGCCACATGGCAGATGAAGTCTGTATTTGGACGGCTAGCTACAAGGCAGATGAGTCCAACATGTTCATACAGAGAGAGTTCACAGCATGGCTGATGAGTCCAACATGTCCATATACAGAGAACTAGCTACATGACAGACAAGCCCAATATGTTCATAAACAGAGAGCTACCTACCTGGGGGTCAACCCAACATATCCGTGTACAGAGAGGTAACTACATGGCAGACAAGTCCAAAATATCCATACACAGAGGGCTAGCTACATGGCAGAATAGTACATCATTTCTATATACAGACTTCTAGCTACATGGCAGATGAGTCCAACATATCTATGTACTTAGAGCCAGCTACATGGCAGAGTAATCCAATATGTCTATATACACAATAATAGCTACATGGCAGATGACGCCAACATGTGTATATTTAGAGGTCTCGCTACAAAGCAGATGAGTCCAACATATCCATATACAGAGAGCTAGCTACATGGCAGACAAGCCCAATATGTTCATATACAGAGAGCTACTTACATGGCAGAATAGTCCCACATATCCATGTACAAAGAGATAGCTAAATGGCAGACAAGTCTGAAATGTACATATATAGAGAGATAACTACATGGCAGAGTAATACAACATTTCCATATACAGAGATCTAGCTACATGGCAAATGAGTCCATCGTGTCCATATACTGAGAGCTAGCTACATGGCAGAGTAGTGCAACATTTCCATAAACAGGACGATTGTATCTCCATGGCAGGTGAGTTCAACGTGTCCATATACGGAGAGTTAGCTACATGGCAGAGTAGCCCAACATATCCATATACAGAGTTCTAGCTACATGGTAGATGAGTCCAACATGTCCAAATACTGAGAGTTGGCTATATGGCAGAGTAGTCCAACTTGTCCATATACAGAGTACTAGGTACATGGCAGATGAGTCCAACATTTGCATATACTGAGAGTTAGCTATATGGCAGATGAGTCTAACATGTGTATGTTAACAGGGCTAACTTGAAGGCAGATGAGTCCAACATGTTCATATACAGATAACTGGCTACATGACTGATGAGTCCATCATGTCCATATCCTGAAAGCTATCTAAAAGGCAGACAAGTCTTATATGTTCATATACAGACAGTTACCTACATACAGATCCGTCCAACATATCCATATACAGTGAGATAGCTACATGGCATACGAGTCCAAAATGTACATATACAGAGAGCAACCTACATGGCAGAGGAGTGCAATATTTCCATAAACAGAGTTCTAGCTAATGGCAGATGAGTCCAATGTTTCCATATAGACAGAGCTTGCTACATGGCAGATTAGTGAAACATCTCCATATACAGGGATATAGCTACATGGCAGATGAGTCCACATGCACATTTACTGAGAGTTATCTACTTTTCTGATGAGTCCAACATGTGTATATTTAGAAGGCTAGTGACAAGGCAGATGAGACCAACATGTTCATAAACAGAGAGTTGGCAACATGGCAGATGAGTCCAACATGTCCATATACTGATAGTTAGCTACATGGCAGATGTGTCCAACATGTGTATATTTAAAGGACTAGCTACATGGCAGACAAGTCGAATATCTTCTTATTCAGAGAGCTACCTACATAGCAGACAAGTCCAATATGTCCATATACAGAGAGTTAGTTACATGGCAGATGAGTCTAATATGCCCAAATATAGAGAACTAGGTACATGGCAGAGTAGTGCAACATTTCCATATACAGAGTTCTAGCTACATGGTATATGAGTCCAACGTATCCATGTACAGAGAGCTAGCAACATGGAAGAGTAGTGCAACATTTCCATATACAGAGTTCTAGCTACATGTCAGATGAGTCCAACGTGTCCATTTACTGGATGCTAGCTACATGACAGAGTACTAGCTACATGGCACATCAGTGCAACATGTCTGTACACTGATAATTAGTTACATGTCAGATGAATCAAAAATGTGTATATAGAGAGGAATAGCTACAAGGCAGATGAGTCCAACATGTTCGTACAGAGAGTCCTGCCTATATGGCTGATGAGTCTAACATGTCCATATACAGAGAGCTAGCTAAATGGAAGAGAAGTCCCATATGTTCATATACAGAGAGCTACCTTCGTCACAGATCAGTACAACATATCCATGCACAGAGAGCTAGCTACATGGCAGACGAGTCCAAAATGTCCATATAGAGAGAGGTACCTATATGACAGATGAGTCCAAAATGTCCATATACACAGAGCTAGCTACATGGCATCGAAGTGCAACATTTTCATATACAGAGTACTAGGTACAAGACAGATGAGTCCAACGTGTCAATATTCTGAGAGTTATAAACTAGGCAGATGAGTCCAACTTGTCCATATACTGAGAGTTAGGTACATGACAGATGAGTCCAACATGTGTATATATAGAGGATAAACTCAAAGCAGATGAGTCCATCGTATTCATACAGACAGAGCTGGCTGCATGGCAGACAAGTTGAACATGTCCATATACAGAGAGCTAGCTAAATGGCAGACAAGACTAATATATGCCTATACAGAGAACTACTTACATGGAAGATCAGCCCAACATAACCATGTACACAGAGCTAGCTACATTGCAGACGAGTCCAAAATGTCCATATACATAGAACTAGCTACATGGGAGAGTAGTGCAACATTTCCATATACAGAGTTTCAGCTACATGGCAAATGAGTCCAACATGTCGATATACTGTGATTTAGCTACATGGCAGAGTAGTCCTACATGTCCATATATAATGTCCTAGCTACATGGCAGATGAGTCCAACATGTCCATATACTGAGAGATAGCTACATGGAAGATGAGTCCAACATGTGTATATATAGAGGAAAAGTTACAAGCCAGATGAGTCCAACATGTTGATACAGAGAGAGCTCGCTACATGGCTTATGAGCCCAACATATCCATATACAGCAAGCAAGTTATAAGGCAGGCAAGTCCAATATGTTCATATACAGAGAGCTACCTATTTGTCAGATCAGTACAACATATCCATGCACAGAGAGCTAGTTACATGGCAGATGAGTCCAAAATGACCAAATATAGAGAGCTAGCTACATGGCAGAGTAGTGCAACATTTCCGTATACAGAGTTCTAGCTACATGGCACAGTCGTCCAATATGTCCATATACAGAGTACTAGCTACAAGGCAGATGAGTACAAAATGTTCATACAGAGAGAGCTGGCTACATGGTTGATGAGTCCATCATGTCCATATACAGAGAGCTACCTACATGTCAGATCAGTCCAACATATCCATAAACAGAAAGCTAGCTTCATGGCAGAAAAGGATACAATGTTCACATACAGAGATCTAGCTACATGGCACAGTACTGCAACATTTCCATATCCAGAGTTATAGATACATGGCAGATGAGTCCAACGTGTCCATATACTGAAAGCAAAAACATGGCAGAGTATTCCAACATGTGTATATATCGAAGACTAGCTACAAAGCAGATGAGTCCAACATATTTTTACAGAGAAACCTGGCTACATGACTAGTGGGTCCAACATGTCCATATAGAGAGAGCTACATACATAGGAGATCAGTCCAACATATCCATGCACAGAGAGCTATCTACATGGTAGACGAATCCTAAATATCCATATCCGGAGAGCTAGCTACATGTCAGAGTAGTGCAATGTTGCCATATACAGAGTTTTAGCTACATGCCACATGAGTCCAACGTGTCCATATACTGAGAGCTAGCTACATGGCAGAGCAGTCCAACATTTTCATATACAGAGTAGTAGCTACATGGCAGATGAGTCCAACATGTCCATAAACTGAGAGCTAGCTATATGGCATATGTGTCCAACCTGTCCTTATACTGATTGTTAGCTACATGGCAGATGAGTCCAACATGTGTATATATAGAGGACAAATACAAGGCAGATGAGTCCAACATATTCATACAGAGAGAGCTGGGCACATGACAGACGAATCCAACATGTCTATACACAGAGACCTAGCTAAATGTCAGACAAGTCTAATATGTGCCTATACAGAGAACTACCTACATGGAAGATCAGTCTAACATATCCATGATCAGAGAGTTAGCCAAGCAGACTAATCCAAAATGTCAATATACAAAGAGGTACCTACGTGGCAGACCAGTCCAAAATTTGCATATACAGAGAGCTAGCTACATGGTAGAGTAGTGCAACATTTCCATATACAAAGTAATACGTACATGGCAAATAAGTCTAACGTGTCAATATTCTGAGAATTAGCTACATGAAGGTGAGTCCAACATGTCCATATACTGAGAGTTAGATTCATGGAAGATGAGTCCAACATGTGTATATATAGAGGACTAGCTACAAGTCAGATGATTCCAACATGATCATACAGAGAGAGCTGGCTACATGACTGATGAGTCCAACATGTCCATATACAGAGAACCATCCACATGGTAGATAAGCCCTCTATGTTCATATACTCAGAGGTACCTACCTTGCAGATCAGTCCAACATATCCATGCACAGAGTGCTATCTACATGGTAGATGAGTATAAAATGTCCATATACTGATAGCTAGCTACATGGCAGAGTAATGCATCATTTCCGTATATGGAGTTTTAGCTACATGGCAGATGAGTCCTAATTGTATATATTCTGAGAGCTAGCTACATGGCAGAGTAGTCCAACATGTCCATATACTGAGAGTTAGCTTTATGGCAGATGAGTGGAATATGTGAATAGTTAGAAAGCTATCTACCAGGAAAATGAGTCCAGCATGTTCATACACAGAGAACTGGCTATGTGGCTGATGAGTCCAACATGTCCATATACAGAGAGCTAACTACATGACAGAGTAGTGAAACATTTCCATATACAGCTTTATTCCTATATGGCAGATGAGTCCAACATGTGCATATACAGAAATTTAGCTACATGGCAGACAAGACCAATATGTTTAAATACAGAGAGCTAACTACATGGCAGATCATTCCAACATATTCATGCACAGTGGGCTACCTACTTGGCAGATGAGTGCAAAATGTCCATATAGAGAGAGCTAGCTACATGGCAAAGTCGTGTATCATTTCCACATACAGAATTCTAGCTATATGGCATATGAGTCCAACATGTCCATATACTTAGAGTTATCTACATGCAGATGAGTCCAACATGTCCATATACCGAGTACTAGCTGCATGGCAGATGAGTCCAACATGTCCATACATTTAGTGTTAGCAACATGGCAGATGAGTCCAACATGTGTATATTTAGAGGCCTAGCTACTAGGCAGATGAGCCCAACTTGTTCATACAGAGAGAGTTGTCTACATGGCTGATGAAACCAACTTGAGAACTAGCTACTTGGTCGACAATGGAATATGTTCATATTCAGAGTGCTACCTATATGGTAGATGAGTCCAACATGTCCATATACAGAAAGCTAGCTACATGGCAGAGTAGTGCAAATTTTCCACATACAGATTTCTAGCTACATGGCATATGAGTCTAACATGTCCATATACTGAGAGTTAGCTACATGGCAGATGAGTCCTAAGTGTCCATACACTTAGAGTTATCTACATGCAGATGAGTCCAACATGTACATATACTGAGAGTTAGCTACATGATGATGGGTCCACCATGTGTATATATAGAGGACTACCTACAAGGCAGATGAGTCCAACATATTCATACAGAGAGAGCTGGCTACATGGTTGATGAGTACAACATGTTCATATACAGAGAGCTAGCTATTAGGCAGACAAGTCCAATATGCTCATTGTTGTTGTTGTTGTCAGGTGCCGTTGAGTCGGTTCCGACCCATAGCGACCCTGTACAGGGTTTCCGAGGGTGCAAACCCTTATGGGAGTAGAAAGCCTCATGTTTCTCCTGCGGAGTGGCTGATAGTTTCGAACCGCTGACCTTAAGGTTTGCAGCCCAATTCGTAACCACTACACTACCAGAGTATACGAGGAGATACCTATATGTCAGAGCAGTAAAACATATCCATGAACAGAGAACTATCTACATGGCAAAAGAGACCAAATTGTACATATTCAGAGAGCTAGCTACATGGCAGAGTAGTGCAAAATTTCCATATACAGAGTTCAAGCTACATGGCAGGTGAGTAATACATGTCCATATATTGAGATCTAGCTACATGGCAGAGTAGTCCAACATTTCCATATACAGAGCTATAGCTACATGGCAGTTGAGTCCAACATGTCCATATACTGAGTGATAGCTGCTTAGCAGATGTGTCCAACATTTGTGTATATAGAGATCAAGCTACAAGACAGATGATTCCAACATATTAATACAGAGTGAGCTGGCTACATGGCTGATGAGTACAACATGTCCATATACAGAGAGCTAGCTACAATGCAGACAAGTCCAATATGTTCAAATACAGAGAGCGACTTAATGGCTGATCAGTCCAATATATCCATGCACAGTGAGCTAGCTACATGACAGACGAGTGCAAAATGACCATATACAGAGAGCTAGCTACTTGGCAGATGAGTCCAACATTTCCATATACAGAGTACAATCTACATGGCAGATGAGTCCAACATGTGTATTTATAGAGTACTAGCTACAAGGCAGATGATTCCAACTTGTTCATAAAGAGAGAGCTGGCTATATGGCTGATGAGTCTACCATGTTCATATTCAGAGAGCTAGCTATATAGCAGACAAGTCCAATATATTCATATACAGAGAGATACATATCTGTCAGATCAGTCCAACATATGCATGCACAGTGTGCTAGCTACATGGCAGAAGAATCCAAAATGTCCATATACAGAGAGCTAGCTACATGCCAGAGTAATGCAACATTTACATATACATTGTTCTAGCTACTTGGCAGGTGATTCAAACGAGTCCACATACTGAGATCTAGCTATATGCCAGAGTATTCCAACAAGTCCTTATACAGAGTACTAGCTACATGGCAGAAGAGTCCAAAATGTCCATATATTGAGTGTTAGCTACATGACAAATGAGTCCAATATGTGTATACATAGAGATCAAGCTACAAGGCAGATGAGTCCCACATGCTAATACAGAGAGAGAT
>NW_006408926.1:631314-636950 GCF_000296735.1 Chrysochloris asiatica
TCCAATATGTTCAAATATGGCAGACGAGTGCAAAATGTCCATATACAGAGAGCTAGCTATATAGCAGAGTAGTGCAACATGTCCATATACAGAGTACTAGATACATGGCAGATGAGTTTAACATGTCCATACACTGAGACGTTGCTACATGGCAGATGAATCCAATATGTGTATGTATAGAGGACTAGCTACAAGGTAGATGAGTGTCACGTGTTCACACAGAGAGAGTTCACTACATGGTTGCTGAGTATAATATATCCAAATACAGAGGGCTAGCTGCATGTCAGACAACTCCAAAATGTCCTTATACAGAGAGCTAGCAACATGGCAGATGATTCCAACATGTGCATATACTGACAGCTAGCTACATGGCAGAGTAGTCTAACATTTCCATATACAGAGCACTAGCTACATGGATGATGAGTCCAACATGTCCATATACTGAGAGCTAGCTACATTGCAGACAAGTCCAATATATTCATATACAGAGAGCTACCTACATGGCAAATCAGTCCAACATATCCATCCACAGAGATCTATCTACATGGCAGACTAGTGCTAAATGTCCATATACAAAGAGCTAGCCACATGTCAGAGTAGTTCAACATTTTCATATACAGAATTCTAGCTACATGGCAGATGAATCCAAAGTGTCCATACTCTGAGAGCTAGCTACATGGCAGAGAAGTCCAACATTTTCATATACACAGTACTAGCTACATGGCAGATGAGTCCAACATGTCCATATACTGAGAGATAGCTAAATGGTACATGAGTCCATCATGTGTATATATAGAGGACTAGCTACAAGGCAAATGAGTCCAACATGTTCATACAGAGAGAGCTGGCTACATGGCTGATGAGTCCAACATGCCCAGATACAGAGAGCTAGCTACATGGCAGACAAGTTCAATATGTTCATATAAAGACAGCTACCTATATGTCATATCAGTCCATCATATCCTTGCAAAGAGAGCTAGGTACATGGCAGACAAGTTCAACATGTCCATATAGTGAGAGTTAGCTACATGGAAGATGAGTCCATCATGTGTATATATAGAGATCTAGCTACAGGGCAGATGAGTCAAAAATGTCCATATACTGAGTGCTAGCTACATTGCAGAGAAGTCCAACATTCCCATATACAGAGTACTAGCTAGATGGCAGATGAGTCCAATGTGTTCATAAACAGATAGCTTACTACATGGCAGAGTAGTACAACATGTCCATATAGAGTACTAGCTACAAGGCAGATGAGCTCAACATGTCCATACACTGAGAGTTAGCTACATGGCAGATGAGTCCAACATGTGTATATAGAGAGGACTAGCTACAAGATAGATAAGTATAATGTGTTCATACAGAGAGAGCTCACTACATGGCTGATGAGTATAACATGTCCAAAAACAGAGAGCTAGCTACATGGCAGACAAGTCTAAAATGTCCATATACAGATAGGTAGCTACATGACAGATGAGTCCAACGTGTCCATATTATACTGACATCTAACTACATGGCAGAGTCTCCTAACATTTCCATTTACAGAGTACTAGCTACATGGTAGATGAGTCTAACATGTCCATATACTGAAAGCTAGCTACATTGCAGACAAGTACAATATATTCATATACAGAGAACTACCTACATGGCAAATCAGTGTCATATACATGCACAGAGAGATATCTACATGGCAGAGGAGTCCAAAATGTCCATATACAGAGAGATAGCCACATGTCAGAGTTGTTCAACATTTCGATATACAGAGTTCTAGCTACATGGCACATGAATTCAAAGAGTCCATATACTGAGAGCTAGCTCCATGGCAGAGAATACAACATTTTCATATACAGAGTACTAGCTACATGACAGATAAGTCCAACATGTCCATATACTGAGAGGTAGCTACTTGGCAGATGAGTCCAACATGTGTATATATACAGGACTAACTACAAGACAGATGAGTCCAACATGTCCATATACATAGAGCTAGCTATATAACAGACAAGTCCAATATGTTCATATAAAGAGAGCTACCTTTATATCAGATCAGTCCAACATATCCTTGCACAGAGAGCTAGGTACATGGTAGACAAGTCCAACATGTCCATATACTGAGAATTAGCTACATGGCAGATGAGTCCAACATGTGTATATGTAGAGATCTAGCTACAAGGAAGATGAGTCCAACATGTTCATACAGAAAGAGCTGGCTACATGGCTGGTGAATCCAACATGTCTATATACAGAGAGCTAGCTATATGGCAGACAAGTCCAATATATTTATATACAGAGAGATACCTATATGTCCGATCAGTCCAAAATATCCATGCGTAGAGAGTTAGCTATATGTCAGATGAGTCCAAAATGTCCATATACAGAGAGCTAACTACATGGCAGAGTAGTGCAACATTTCCATATGCAGAGTTCTAGCTACTTGGCAGGTGAGTCAAACGTGTCTATATATTGAGATCCAACTACATGGCAGAGCAGTCCAAAATTTCCATATACAGAGAACTAGCTACACGGCAGATGAGTCCAACATGTCCATATACAGAGAGCTAGCTACATGCCAGACAAGACGAATGTGTTCAAATACAGAGAGTTACATATATGGCAGATCAGTCCAACATAGCCATGCACAGTAAGCTAGCTAGATGGAAGACGACTGCAAAATGTCCATATAGTGAGAGCTAGCTACATGGCAGAGTAGTGAACCATTTCCATATACAGAGTTCAAACTATATGACAGAAGAGTCCAACGTGTCCATATACAGAGAGCTAGCTACCTGGCAGACAAGTCCAAAATGTCCATGTAAAGAGAGCTAGCTACATGGCAGATGATTCCAACATGTCCATATACTGACAGCTAACTGCATGGCAGAGTTGTCCCACATTTCCATATACAGAGTACTAGCTACATGGCAGATGAGTCCAACATGTCCATATACTGAGAGTTAGCTACATGGCAGATGAGTCCATCATGTGTTTCTATAGAGGACTAGCTACAAGACAGATGAGTCCAACATGTTCATACAGAGAGAACTGGCTATATGGCTGATGAGTCCATTATGTCCATATACAGAGAGCTAGCTACATGGCAGAGTAGTGCAACATTTTCATATACAGGGTTCTAGCTACATATCAGGTGAGTCAAACGTGTCCATATACTGAGATCTAGCTACATGCCTGAGTTTTCCAACATGTCCTTATACAGAGTACTAGCTTCATGGTAGATGAATCCAACATGTCCTTATAATAAGAGTTAGCTACCTGGCAGATGAGTCCAACATGTGTATATATAGAGGACTAGCTACAAGGGAGATGAGTCCAACATGTTCATACAGAGAGAGTTGGCTACATGGCTGATGAGTCCAATATGTCCATATACAGAGAGATAGCTACATGGGAGATGAGTCCATCATGTGTATATATAGAGGACTACCTACAAAGCAGATGAGTCCAACATGCTCATACAGAGAGAGCTGGCTACATGGCTGGTGAATCCAACATGTCTATATACAGAGAGCTAGCTATATGGCAGACAAGTCCAATATGTTCATATACAGAGAGATACCTATATGTCTGATCACTCCAACATATCCATGCACAAAGAGTTAGCTACAAGTCAGATGAGTCCAAAATGTCCACATACAGGGAGCTAGCTACATGGCAGAGAAGTGCAACATTTCCATATACAGAGTTCTAGCTCCTTGGGAGGTGAGTCAAACATGTCTATTTATTGAGATCCAGCTACATGGCAGAGTAGTCCAACATTTCCATGTACAGAGAACTAGCTACATGGCACATGAGTCCAACATGTCCATATACTGATAATTAGTTATATGGCAGATGAATCCAACATGTGTATATATAGAAGACTATCTAAAAGGCAGATGACTCCAATATTTTCACTCAGAGAGAGCTGGCTATATGGCTGATGAGTCCAACATGTCCATATACAGAGAGTTAGCTAAATGGCAGAGTAGTGTAACATTTCATTATACAGAGTTCTAGTTACATGGCAGATGAGTCCAATGTGTCCATATACTGAGAGGTAGCTACATGTCAGAGTAGTCCAACATGTCAATATACAGTGTACTGGCTATATGGCAGATGAGATCAACATGTGTATATTTAGAGGACTAGCTACAAAACAGATTAGTCCAACATGTTGATACAGAGAGAGCTGGATACATGGCTGATGATTCCAACATGTTCATATACAGAGAGCTATCTACATGGCAGAGATGTCCAATATGTTCATATACAGAGAGATACCTACATAGCAGATCAATCCAACATATCAATGCACAGAAAGCTAGCTATATGGCAGATGAGTCCAACATGTGTATATATAGAGGAGTAGCTAAAAGACAGATGAGTTTAGCATGTTCATATAGAGTGTGCTGGCTACATGGCTGATGAGTGCCACATGTCCATATACAGAGAGATAGTTGCAAAACAGACAATTCCAGTATGTTCATATACAGAGAGCTAACTACATGGCAAATTAATCCAAAATATCCATGCACAGAGAGCCAGCTACATGGCAAACGAATACAAACTGCCCATTTAGAGAGAGCTAGTTACATGACATAGTCATGCAATATTTCCATAAACACATTTCTAGCTACATGGCAGATGAGTTCAACATGTCCTTATACTTAGACTTAGCTACATGGCAGTTGAGTCCAAAATGTGTATATATAGTGGACTGGTTACAAGGCAGATGAGTCCAACATGTTCATACAGAGAAAGCTGGTTACATGTCTAATGAGTAGCACATGTCCATATGTAGAGAGCTAGCTACATAGCAGACAAGAGGAGTATGTTCATTGACTGAGAGCTAGCTACATGGCAAACAAGGTCAATATGTTCATATACAGAGAGCTACCTACATGGTAGATATGTCCAACATATCCATGCACAGAGAGCTAACTATACGGCAGACGAGTAGAAATTATCCATAAACAGAGAGCAAGCTACATAGCAAAGTAGTGCAACGATTCCATACACAGAGCTCTAGCTACATGCCAGATGAGTACAATGTGTCCATAGAGTGAGAGCGAGCTACATGACAGAGTAGTTCAACATGTCCATATACAGAGTACTAGCAACATGGCAGATGAATCCAACATGTCCCTATACTGAGAAATAGCTACATGCAGATGAGTCCAACATGTGTATGTAAAGAGGACTAGCTACAAGGTAGATGGTTGCAACATGTTCATAGAGAAAGAGCTGGCTACATGGCTGATGAATCCAACATGTCCATCTACAGAGAGGTAGCTACATTTAAGACAACTCGAAAATATTCTTATACAGAGAGCTACCTACAAGGCAGATCAGTCCAACATATCCATGTACAGAGAGCTAGCTACATGACAGACGAGTCCAAAATGTCCATATACAGAGTGCTAGCTACATGGCAGAGTAGTGCAACATTTTCATATACAGAGTTGTAACACCATGGCAGATGAGTTCAACGTGTCAATATACAGAGAGCTAGCTACATGACACAGTAGTGCAACATTTCCATATACAGAGTTCTAGCTACATGGCAGATAAGTCCAACATGTCCATATACTGAGAGTTAGCTACATGGAAGATAAGTCCAACATGTGCATATTTAGAGG
>NW_006408926.1:637328-638327 GCF_000296735.1 Chrysochloris asiatica
AGGAAACAGTCGCTGGAGAAGGATGTCATGGTGGGTATGGTGAAGGGTCAAGAAAAAGAGGAAGATCCTTAACAAAATTGATTGGCCAGGTGGCATCATTGATGGACTCAAGTGTGGCAGCGGTAGTGATGTTGACCCAGGATCAGATATTTTTTCGTTCTGCTATGCACCTGACAACAACAACAACAACAAGCGACAAGGCAGAAGAGTCCAATGCATTCATACAGAGAGCTGGCTACATGGTTGATGAGTCCAACATGTCCATATACAGAGAGCTAACTACATGGCAGACAAGTCCAATATATTCAAAGAGAGGGAGCTACCTACATGTCAGATCAGTTCAACATATCCATGAACAGAGAGCTAGATAAATGGCAGAGTAGTGCAACATTTCTATATACAGAGTTATATATACATAGCAAATGAGTCCAACAGGCCCATATACTGAGAGCTGGATACATGGCATAGTAGTCCAACATGTCCATATACAATGTAATAGCTACATGGCAGATCAGTCTAACATATCCATGCACAGAGAGCTAGTTTATGGCAGATGAGTCCAAAATGTCTATATACAGAGAATTAGCTACATGGCAGAGTAGTGCAACATTAGCATATACAGAGTTCTAGATGCATGGCAGATGAGTCCAACGTGTCCATATACTGAGACCTAGCTACATGGCAGAGTAGCCCAACATTTACATATACAGAGTAATGTATATGGCAGATGAGACCAATATGTCCATATACTGATAGGTAGCTAAACGGAAGATGAGTCCAACCTGTGTATATATAGAGGACTAGCTATAAGGCAGATGAGTTCAACATGTGCATATAGAGTATACTAGCTACATGGCAGATGAGACCAACATGTGTGTATATAGAGGACTAGCCACAAAGCAGATGTGATGAACATGTTCATAGAGAGAGAGAGATGTCTATATGGCTGATGACATCAACATGTCCATGTACAGAGAGCTAGCTACATGGCAGACAAGT
>NW_006408926.1:638427-638948 GCF_000296735.1 Chrysochloris asiatica
GAGTCCAACGTGTCCATATACTGAGAGCTAGCTACATGGCAGTGTAGTTCAACAAGTCAATATACAGAATACTAGCTACATGGCAGATGAGTACAACATGTCCATATACTGAGAGTTACCCACCTGGCAGATGACCCAACATTTTTATATTTACAGGGCTTCCTACAAGGCAGATGAGTCCAATATGTTCATACACAGAGAGAAGGATACATGGCTGATGAGTCCAACATGTCCATATACTGAAAACTAGCTACATGGCAGAGAAGTCCAATATGTTCATAAACAGAGAACTAGGTACATGGCAAACGAGTCCAAAATGTCCATATACAAAGAGTTAGCTACATTTCAGATGAGATCAACCTGTCCATATACTGAGGTTAGCTTCATGGCAGATAAGTCCAAAATGTGTATATATAGAGAACTAGCTACAATGCAGATGAGTCCAAGATATTTATACAGAGAGAGTTGGCTATATGGTTGAAGAGTCCAACATATCCATATACGGAGAGCTAGCTACATGT
>NW_006408926.1:640583-644229 GCF_000296735.1 Chrysochloris asiatica
GGCTGGTGAGTCCAACATGGCCATATACTGAGAGCTAGCTACATGACAGACAAATCCAATATGTTCATATACAGAGAGATACCTACCTGGAAGATCTGTCCTACATATCCATGCTCAGAGAGCTAACTACATTGCAGATGTGTCCAAAATATCCATGTATAGAGAGCTAGCTACTTGGCAGAATAGTGCAACATTTCCATTTACAGTGTTCTAGCTACATGTCAGGTGAGTCCAACGTGTACATATACTGAGAGCTGGCTACATGGCAGAGTAGTCCAACATGTCCATATACAGAGTACTAGCTACATAGCAGATGAGTCCAACATGTCCATACACTGAGAGTTAGCTACATGACAGAAGATTCCAAAATGTGTATATATAGAGGACTAGCTACAACTCAGATGAGTCCAACATGTTCATACATACAGAGCTGTCTATATTGCTGATGAGTACAAACATGTCCATATATAGAGAGCTAGCTACATGGCAGACATATCCAATATGTTCACTTACAGAGAGTTACCTACATGACAGATCACTCCAACATATCCATGCACATAGAGCTTAGTACATGGCAAAGGAGTCCAAAATGTCCATATACATAGAGATAGCTACATGACAGAGTTGTGCAACATTTCGCTACGTGGCAGATGAGTACAACATGTCCATATATAGAGTACTAGCTACATGACAGATGAGTTCAATATGTACATATACTGAGAGTTAGCTACATGGCAGATGAGTCCAACATGTATATATATAGAAGACTTGCAACAAGGCAAATGAGTCCAACATGTTCATACAGAGAAACTGGCTACATGAGTGCAACATGTCCATATGCAGAGAGCTAGCTACATGGCAGACAAGTCCAATATGTTCACTTACAGAGAGCTACCTACATGACAGATCACTCCAACATATCCATGCACAGAGAGATAAGTACATGTGAGACGACTCCAAAGGGTCAATATACAGAGATCTAGCTACATGGCAGAGTAGTGCAACATTTCCATTTACAAAGTTCTAGCTATACGTCAGATGAGTCCAACGTGTCCATATAGTGAGAGCTAGCTACATGGCTGAGTACTCCAACATGTCTATATAAGGAAAATAGCTACATGGCAGATGAGTTCAACATGTCCATATACTGAGAGTTATCTACATGGCAAATGAGTCCATCATGTGTATATACTGAGAGTTAGCTACATGGCAGGTGAGTTCAACATGTGTATATATAGAGGATTAGCTACAACACAAATGAGACCATCATGTTCATACAGAGAGAGCTGGCTACATGACTGATGAGTTCAATATGTACATATACAGAGAACTAGCTACTTGGCAGACATGAAAAATATGTTAATTTACAGAGAGCTAACTACATGGCAGATCAGTCCAACATATCCATGCACAGAGAGGTAGTATCATGGCAGATGAGTCCAAAATATCTATATTTAGAGAGCTACATGGCAGAGTAGTGCAATATTTCCATATACACAGTTCTCGCTACATGACAGATGAGTCCAATGTGTCCATATGCTGAGAGCTAGCTTCATGGGAGAGTAGTCCAACATGTGCATAACTGACAGTTAACTAAATGGCAGATGAGTCCAACACGTGTATATAAGGAAGACTAGCTACAAGGCAGATGAGTTCAATATGTTCATACAGAGAGAGCTGGCTACAAGGGTGATGTGTCCAACATGTCCATATGCAGAGAGCTAGCTACTTGGCAGACAAGTCCAATATGTACATATACAGAGAGCTACCTACTTGGCAGATTAGTCAAACATATCCATGTACAGAGAGCTAGCTACATGGCAGACGAGTTCAAAATGTCAATATACAGAGATCTAGCTACATGGCAGAGTAGTGTAACATTTTCATTTACAGAGTTCTAGCTATATGTCAGATGAGTCCAATATGTCCATATACAGAGAGTTAGGTACATGGTAGATAAGACCAACATGTGTGTATATAGAAGACTAGCTACAATGGAGATGAGTTCAACATGTACTTAGAGAGAGAGCTGGCTACATGGCTCTTGAGTCCAACATTTCCATATGCAGAAAAATAGCTACATAACAGACTAGTCCAATATGTTTATTTACAGAGAGCTACCTACATGGCAAATCAGTCCAACATATCCATACACAGAGAGCGATTTTCATGGCAGATGAGTCCAAAATATCCATATACAGAGAACTAGCTACATGGCAGAGAAGTGCAATATTTCCAATTACAGAGATTTAGCTACATGGCAGATGAGTCCATCGTGTCCATATACTGAGAGTTAGCTACATGGCAGAGTAATCCAACATTTCCATATATAGAATATTAGCCACATGGCAGATGAGTCCAATGTGTCCATATACTTTGAGTTACCTCCATGGCAGATGAGTCCAATGTGTCCATATACTTAGAGGTGGATACATGGCAGATGAGTCCAACATGTGTATAGAGAAATATCTACAAGGTAGATGAGTCCAACATGTTCATACAGAGAGAGCTGGCTACATAGCTGATGATCCAACATGTCCATATACAGAAAGCTAGCTACGTGGCAGACAAGTCCAGTATGTTCATACACAGGGAGCTACCTACATGGCAGAGTAGTCCAACAATTCCATATACAGAATACTAGATACATGGTAAATGATTTCAATATGTCCATATACTGAGAGTTAACCACATGACAGGTGAGTCCGGCATTTCCATATACTTAGACTTAGCTACATGGCAGATGAGTCCAACATGTTTATATAGAGAGGCCTAGCAACAAGGCAGATGAGTCCAAAATGTTCATACAGAGAGCTGGCTACATCCCTGATAAGTCCATCACGTCCATATACAGGGAGATAGCTACATGGCAGACAATTCCAATATGTTCAAAAACAGAGAGCTACCTACAAAACAGATCAGTCCAATTTATCCATGCTCAGAGAGCTAGCTACATCACCGACGACTCCATAATATCCATATACAGAGAGCTCGTTCCATGGCAGAGTAGTGCAACATTTTCATATACAAAGTTCTAGCTACATGGTAGATGAGTCCAACGTTTCCATATACTGAGAATTAGCTACATGGCAGATGAGTCCAACATGTCCAAATACTGAGAGTTAGCTAAATGGGAGATGAGTCCATCATGTCCATATACTGAGAGTTAGCTACATGACACATGAGTCCAACAAGTTTATATATAGAAGACTAACTACATAGCAGATGACTCCAACACATTCATACAGAGAGAGAAGGCTACATGGTTGATGATTCCAACATGTCCATATACTTAGAGTTAGCTACATGGTAGATGAGTCCAACATGTATATATACTGAGTGTTAGATACATGGCAGACAAGTCCAACATGTGTATATTTAGAGGGCTAGCTACAAGGCAGATGAGTCGAACATATTCATACAGAGAGAGCTGGATATATGGCTGATGAGTACAACATGTCTATATATAGAGATATAAGTACATGGCAGAGAAGTTCAATATGTTCATATACAGGTTGCTACCTACATGGCAGATCAGTCCAACATATCCATGCGTAGAGAGATAGCTACATGTCAGACGAGTCCAAAATTTACATATACAGAGAGCTAGCTACTTATGAATAGAGCTGCGAACCTTAAGGTCAGC
>NW_006408926.1:644424-648995 GCF_000296735.1 Chrysochloris asiatica
CTATATGGCAGATGAGTCCAACGTGTCCATACACTGAGAACAAGCTACAAGGCAGAATAGTCCAACATGTCCATATACTGACAGATAGCTACATGGGAGATGAGTCCTACATGTATATATAGAGAGGAGTGGCTACAAGGAAGATGAGTCCAACATGTTCATACAGACAGAGCGGGCTACAAGGCTGATGAGTCCAATATGTCCATATACAGAGACCTAGCTACATGGCAGACAAGTCCAATATGTACATATACAGAGAGCTACCAACATGGCAGATCTTTCCAACATATCCATGCACAGAGAACTAGCTACACGGCAGAGGAGTACAAAATGTCCATATACAGATAGCTAGCTTCATGGAAGACAAGTCAAATATGTTCATATACAGAAAGATACCTACATTCAGGTCAGTCCAACTTATCCATGCACAGAGAGATAGGGACAGGGCAGACAAGTCCAAAATGTCCATATACAGAGACCTAGCGACATGGTAGAGTAGTGCAACATTTCCACATACAGAGTTCTACCTACATGGCCGATGAGTCCAACGTGTCCATACACTGAGAACTAGCTATATGGCAGAGTATTCCAACATATCCATATAAAGAGCACTAGCTACATGACAGATGAGTCCAACATGTCCATATACTGAGAGCTAGATATATGGCAGAGTAGTCTAATATGTCCATATACAGAGTACTAGCTACATGGCAGATAAATCCAACATGTTCTTATACTGAGAGTTAGCTACATGGCAGAGTAGTCCAACATGTCCATATACGGAGTACTAGCTACATGAAGATGAGTCAAACATGTCCATATACTGAGAGTTAGATACATGACAGATGAGTTCAACAGGTATATATAGAGGACTAGCTAAGAGGCAGATGAATCCAACATGTTCATACAGAGAGATCTGGCTAACTGGCTAATGATTCCAACATGTCCATATACAGAGAGCTAGCTACATGGCAGACATGACCCATATGTTCATATAGAGAGCTACCTACATGGCAGATCAATCAAGCATATCCATGCACAGAGAGCTAGCATCATGGCAGACGAGTCGATAATGTCCATGTACAGAGAGGTAGATACATGACAGAGTACTGCAACATTTCCATATACAGAGTTCTATCTTCATGGCAGATGAGTCCAACGTGTCCATAAACTGAGAGCCACCTACATGGCAAATGAGTCCAACATGTCCATATACTGAGACTTATCTACATGGAAGATGAGACCAACATGTATATATACTGAGATTTAGCTACATGGCAGATGAATCCAACATGTATATATTGAGGACTAGCAACAAGTCAGATGTGTCCAACATGTCCATATACTGAAAGTTAGCTACATGGCAGACAAGTCCAACATGTGTATATTTAGAGGGCTAGCTACAAGGTTGATGAGTCAAACATATTCATACAGAGAGAGCTGCATACATGGCTGATGAGTACAACCTGTCCATATATATAGAGATAACTACATTTCATACAAGTTCAATATGTTTATATACAGGGAGCTACCTACATGGCAGATAAATCCAACATATCCTTGCAGAGAGAGATAGTTACATGTCAGATGAATCCAAATTTTACATATACAGAGAGCTAGCTACATTCCAGTGTAGTGCAACATTTCCAGATACAGAGTACTAACTACATGGCAGAATAGTCCAACATGTCCATATAAAGAATACAAGGTACATGGCAGATAAGTCCAACATGTCCATATACTGACAGTTAGCTACATGGGAGATGAGTCCTACATGTATATATAGAGAGGAGTAGCTACAAGGAAGAGGAGTCCAACATGTTCATACAAAGAGAGCTGGGTACAAGTCTGATGAGCCCAACATGTCTATATTCAGAGAGCTAGCTAAATGGCAGACAAGTCCAATATGTACATATACAGAGAGCTACCTACGTGGCAGATCAGTCCAGCATATCCATGCACAGAGAGCTAGCTACATGGAAGACGAGTACAAAATATTCATGTACAGAGAGCTAGCTATATGACAGAGTAGTGCAACATTTCTATATACAGAGTTCAAGCTACATGACAGATGAGTCCAACATTTCCATATACTGAGAGTATGCTACATAGCAGATAAGTCCAACAAGTGTATATATAGAGGACTACCTACAAGGAAGATGAGTCCAACATGTTCATATACAGAAAGCAAACTACATGGCAGACGATTCCAAAATGTCCATATACAGAAACCTAGCTACATGACAGCGTAGTCCAACATGTCCATATACAGAGTACTAGCTATATGGCAGATAAATCCAACAGGTATATATAGAGGACTATCTACAAGGCAGATGAGTCCAACATGTTCATACAGAGAGAGCTGGCTACATGGCTGATGAGTCCTACATGTCCTTATAAAGAGAGGTAGCCACATGGCAGACATATCCCATATGTTCATATACAGAGAACTACGTGCATGACAGATCACTCAAGCATATCTATGCACAGAGAACTAGTGACATGACTGATGAGTCGATAATGTCCATATACAGAGAGCTAGATACATGACAGAGTACGGCAACATTTCCATGTACAGAGTTCTAGATACATGGCAGATAAGTCCAACATGTCCATATCCAGAAGGCCAGCTACATGGCAAATGAGTGCAACGTGCCATATACTGAGAGTTATCTACATGGCAGATGAGTTCAACATGTACATATATTGAGAGTTAGCTACAGGGCAGATGAGTCCAACATGTATATATAGAGGACTAGCAACAAGTCAGATGAGTCCAACATGTCCATATATTGAGTGTTAGCTACATGGCAGACGAGTCAAACATGTGTATATTTAGAAGGCTGGCTAAAAGGCAGATGAGTCAAACATATACATACAGAGAGAGCTGGATACATGGCTGATGAGAACAACATGTACATATACTTAGAGCTAGCTACTTGGTAGACAATTCCTGTATGTTCATATGTAGAGAACTACCAACATGGCAGATCAGTCCAAGATATCCATATACAGAGAGCTAGCTGCATGGCAGCATAGTGCAACATTTCCATATACAGAGCTCTACCTATATGGCAGATGAGACCAACATGTTCATATACTGAGAGCTAGTTACATGGCTGAGTAGTCCAACTTGTCCATATAAAGAGTACTAGCTACATGGCAGATGAATCCAACATGTTTATATACTGGGAGTTAGCTAAATGACAGAGTAGTGCAACATTTCCTTATACAGAGTTCTAGCTACATGGCAGATGAGTCAAACGTGTCCATATACTGAGAGTTATCTACATGGCAGATGAGTCTAACATGTGTATATTTATAGGGCAAGCTACAAGACAGATGAGTCAAACATATTCATACACTGAGAGCTGGCTACATGCCAGATGAGTCCAACATGTATATACAGAGGACTATCTGTTAGGTGGGTAAATCCAACATATTTATATAGAGAGAGCTGGCTACATGGCTGAGGAGTCCAACATGTCAATATAATGAGACCTAGCTACATGGCAGAGAAGTCCAATATGTTCATATGCAGACAGCTACCTACATGGCAGATCAGTCCAAGATATCCATGCACAGAGAGCTACCTACATGCAGACTAGTCCAAAACGTCCATATACAGAGGACTAGCTACATGACAGAGTATTGCAACATGTCCAGATACAGAGTTCTCGCTACATGACAGATGAGTCCAACATGTGTATATTTACAGGGCTAGCTAAAAGGCACATTAGTCGAACATATTCATACAGAGAAATCTGGCTACATGGCTTATAAGTCCAACATATCCTTATACTGAGAGCTAACTACATGGAAGACAAGTCCAATACGTTCATATACAGAATTCAACCTACATGGCAGATCACACCAACATATCCATGCACAGAGAGGTAGATACATGGCAGACAAGTGCAATATGTTCATATACAGAGAGCCACCTACATGGTAGATCAGGTCATCATATCCATGCACAGACAGCTAGCTTCATGGCAGACAAGTCAAATATGTTCATACACAGAGAGCTACCTACATGCAGATCAGTCCAACTTATCCATGCACAGAGAGCTAGCTATATGGCATACGAGTCCACAATGTGCATAAACAGAGAGATAGATACATGGCAGAGTAGTGCAACATTTCCATATACAGAGTTCTAGCTACATAGCAGATGAGTCGAACATGTCCATATACTGAGAGTTAGCTACATGACAGATGAGCCCAATATGTGTATGCTTAGAGGGCTAGCTACAAGGCAGATGAGTCGAACATGTTCATACACAAAGAGCTGACTACATGGCTGATGATTCCAACATGTTCATATACAGAGAGCTAGCTACATGTCGGATAAGTCCATTACATCTATGCACAGAGAACAAGCTACATGGCAGATGAGTCCAAAATGTCCATATACAGTGTACTAGCTGCATGGTAGATGAGTCCAACATGTCCATATGCTGAGACTTAGCTACATGGCAGACAAATCTAATATGTACATATACAGAGAGCTACCTACATGGCAGATCAGTCCAACATATCCATGCACAGAGAGCTAGGTACATGGCAGA
>NW_006408926.1:649660-653654 GCF_000296735.1 Chrysochloris asiatica
CAACATGTCCATATAATGAGAGCTAGCTACATGGTAGAGTAGTCCAACATGTCCATATACTGAGAGTTAGCTACATGGTGGATGAGTCCAATGTGTACATATACTGAGAGCCAGCTACATGACAGATGAGTCCAACATGTGTATATATAGAGGACTTGACACAAGGCAGTTGAATCCAACGTTTTCATAAAGATTGAGCTGGCTACATGGCTGATGAGTCTATCATGTCCATATAAACAGAGCTAGCTAAATGGCAGAGAAATCCATTATGTTCATATTCAGAGAACTACCTACATGGCAAATCAGTCCAAAGTATCCATGCACATAGAGTTAGCTACTTGGTAGGTAGATGAGTTCAAAATATCCATATACAGAGTGCTATCTATATGTCAGACAATTCCAAAATATCCATATACAGAGAGCTAGGTACATGGCAGAGTAGTACAACATTTCCATATACAGAGTTGTAGCTACATGGCAGATCAGTGCAACATTTCCATTTAAGGACTTCAGACTACATGACAGATGAGTCCAACGTGTCCATATACTGAGGACTAGCTACATGACAGAGTAGTACAACATGTCCATATACAGAGTACTGGAAACATGGGAGATGAGTCCAAAATATCCATATACTGAGAGTTAAGTACTGGACAGATGAGTCCAACAAATGTATATATACAGAACTAGCTACAAGGCAGATGAGCACAATATGTTTATACAGAGAGTGCTGGCTACATGGCTGATGAATCCAACATGTCCATATACAAATATCTAGCTACATAGCAGACAAGTACATATGTTCATATACAGAAAGCTACCTACATGGCAGATCATTCAAACATATCCATTCATAGACAGGTAGCTATATGGAAGATGAGTCCAACATGTCCATATATTGAGAGTTAGCTACATGGCAGAGTAGTGCATCATTTCCATATACAGAGTTCTAGCTACATGCCGGATGAGTCCAACATGTGTATATATGGAGAGGACTAGCTAAAAGGCAGATTAATCAATGATGTTATTACAGAGAGAGCTGGTTGCATGCTTGATGAGTCCAACATGTCTTTATACAGAGAGCTAACTACATGAAAGAAAAGTCCAATATGTTCATATACTGAGAGCTACCTACATGGCAGATCATTCCAACATATCCATTCACAGAGAACTAGCTCCATGGCAGATGAGTCCAAATGTCCATATACAGAGAGTTAGATACTTGGCAGAGTAGTGCAATACTTCCATATAGAAATTTCTAGCTACACAGCAGATGAGTCCAATGCGTTCATATACTGAGAGCTAGCGACATGGTAGAGTAGTCCATCATTTCCATATACAGAGTACTAGCTACATGGCAGATGAGTCCAATGAGTCCATATATTGAGAGTTTGCACAATGGCAGAGAAGTCCAACATGTCTATATACAGAGTACTAGCTACATGTTAGGTGAGTCCAAAATGTCCATATATTGAGAGTTAGTTACATGGCAGATGATTCCAACCTGTCCATATACTATGACTTAGTTAATTGGCAGATGAGTCCAACATGTCCATATACTGAGAGTTATCTACATGGCAAATGAGTCCAACATGTGTATATATGGAGAATTAGCTACAAGGCAGATGAGTCCAACATGTTCATACAGAGAGAGTTGACTACATGCTGATCACTCCACCATGAACATATACAGAGAGCTAGCTACATGGCAGACAAGTCCAATATGTTCATATATAGATAGCTCCTTCTATGGCAGACCAGTCCAACAATTCCACGTACAGATAGCTAGCTACATGGCAGATGAGTACAAAATATCCATATACAGAGAGCTAGCTGCATGGCAGTTGATTCCTACATGTCCATACACTATGAGTTAGCTACATGGCAGATAAGTGCAACATGTGTCTATATAGAGGACTAGCTACAAGGCAGATGAGTCCAACATGGTCATACAGAGAGAGTTGGCTAAATGACTGATGAGTCCAACTTGTCCATATACAGAGAGATAGCTACAAGGCAGACAAGTCCAATATGTTCATATACAGAGAGCTAACTACATGGCTGATAAGTCCAACATATCCATGCACAGAGAGCTAGCTACATGGCAAACAAGTCAAAAATGTCCATATACAGAGTTCTAGCTACGTGGAAGATTAGTCCAGCATTTCCTTATACAGAGTTCTAGCTACATGGCAGATGAGTCCAACGTGTACATATTCTGAGAGCTAGCTACATGTCAGAGTATTTCAACATGTTCCTATATAGAGTACAATCTACATGCCAGATGAGTCCAACATGTCCATATACTAAGAGTTAGCTTCATGGCAGAGGAGTCCAACATGTGTATATATAGAGTAGTAGCTACAAGGCAATATATTCCAACATGTTACTACAGAGAGAGATGGCTACATGGCTGATGAGACCAACATGTGCATATACAGATAAGTAGCTACATGGAAGACAAGTCCAATATGTTCATATTCAGAGTGCTTCCTACATGGCAAATCATTCCAACATATCCATTCTCAGAGAGCTAGCTACATGGCAGATGATTCCAAAATGTCCATATACAGAGAGCTATGTACATGGCAGAGTAGTGCAACATTTATATATACAGAGTTCTAACTACATGGCAGAGTAGTCCAACATGTCCATATACAGAGTACTAGCTACATGGCAGATGAGTCCAACATTTCCATATAATGAGAGATAGCTACACAGTGGATGAGTCCAGCAAGTCCATATAATGAGAATTAGTTACATGGAAGATGAGTCCAGCATGACACAAACTTGACACAAAGCTGTTGAATCTATCGATTTCATACACAGTGAGCTGACTACATGGCTGATGAATCTAATACGTCCATATAAAGCGAGCTAGCTACATGGCGGAGAGAAGTCCAATATGTTCATATACAGAGAATTAGCTACATGGCAGATCAGTCCAAAATATCCATGCACATAGAGTTAGCTACTTGGCAGACGAGTCTAAAATATCCATATACAGAGAGCTACCTACAAGTCAGACGAGTTCAAAATATCAATATAGAGAGAGCTAGGTACATGGCAGAGTAGTCCAACATGTCCATATACTGAGAGTTAGCTACATGGCAGAGTACTCCAACATGTCTATATACAGAGTACTAACTACATGGCAGATGAGTACAACTTGTGTATATAGAGAGTGGTAGCTACAAGGCAGATGATTCCAACATTTTCATACAGAGATCGCTGGCTACATCGCTGATGAGTCCAACACGTCCATTTACAGAGAGCTAGCTACATGACAGACGAATCCAACATGTTCAAATATGGAGAGCAAGCTACATGGCAGAGTAGTCCAACATGTCCATATACAGAGTACTGGCTACATGACAGATGAGTCGATCGTGTCCATAAACGAGAATTAGCAATATGGCAGATTAGTCCAACATGTGTATATGAGTCTATCATGTCAATATTATGAGAGTTAGCTACATGGCAGATGAGCCCAACATGTATAAATATTTAGAGAGAGCTAGCTACATGTTAGAGTAGTCCAACATGTCCATATACATTGTACTACCTACATGGCAGATGAGTCCAACATGTGTATATAAAGAGGAGTAGCTACAAGGCAGATGGGTCCAACATGTACATACACAGAGAGCTGGTTACATGGCGAATGAAATCAACTTGTGCATATACAGAGAGCTAGCTGCATGGCAGACAAGTCCCATATGATCACATACAGAGAGCTACCTACATGGCAGATCAGTCCAACATACCCATGCACAGAGAGCTAGCTACATGGTAGATGAGTCCAAAATGTCCATATGCAGAGAGCTAGCTACATGGCAGGGTAGTGCAACATTTCCATATAAAGAATTCTAGCTACATGGCACATGAGTCCAATATGTCCATATATTAATAGCTAGCTACATGATAGAGTCTTCCAACATGCCCATATTCAGAGTACTAGCTACATGGCAGATGAGTCCAACACGTGTATATA
>NW_006408926.1:655059-656507 GCF_000296735.1 Chrysochloris asiatica
TGGCAGATTAGTCCAACATGTCCATCTACTGAGACCTATCTACATGACAGCGTAGTCCAACATGTCCATATACAGAGTAATTGATACGCTGCAGATGAGTGCAACATGTCCATATACTGAGAGTTAGCTACAAAACAGATGAGTCCAACATGTGTATACATAGAGGACTAGCTACAAGACACATGAGTCCAACAGGTTCATACAGAGAGAGCTGGCTACATGGATGATATGTCCAATATTTTATTATACAGAGAAAGCTACATGTCAGACAAGTCCAATAAGTTCATATAAGAGAACTACCTACATGGCCGATCAGTCCATCATATCCATGAACAGAGAGCTACGCACATGGGAGACGAGTCCAAAATGTACATATAGAGAGAGCTAGCTGCATGGCCGATTAATGCAACATTTCTATATACAGAGTCCTAGCTATATGGCTGATGAGTCTAATATGTTTGTACACTGAGAGCTAGCTACATGGCAGAGTAGTCCAACATGTCCATATACAGAGTACTTGCTACATGTCAGATGAGTCCAACATGTTCATGTACTGGCAGTTAGCTACATGGCAGATGAGTACAACTTGTGTACATATAGAGGACTAACTACAAGGAAGATGAGTTCAACATGTTCATTCAGAAAGAGCTGGCTACATGGCTGAGGAGTCCAACAGGTTCATATTCAAAGAGCAAGCTACAAGGCAGACAAGTCCAATATGATCATATACAGAGAGCTCACTACATGGCATATCATTTCAACATATCCATGTATAGAGAGGTAGCTACATGGCAGACGAATCCAAAATATCCATATACAGAGAGCTAGCTACAACGCATGGTAGTGCAAAATTTCCATATACAGAGTTGTAGTTACATGGCAGAAGATTCCAACATGTCCATATATTGAGAGCTAGCTACATGTTAGAGTATTCCAACATGTCCATATACAGAACACTAGCAACATGGCAGATTAGTATAACATGTCCATATACTGAGAGTTAGCTACATGAAAGTGTAGTCCAACATGTCCATATAGAGAGTACAAGCTACATGGCAGATTAGTCCAACACATCCATATACTGAGGGCTAGTTACATGAACAGCGTGTCCAACATGTCCATATAGAGAGTAATTGATACATTGCAGATGAGTCCAACATGTCCAATTACTGAGAGTTAGCTACATAGCAGATGAGTCCAACATGTGTATATATAGAGTACTAGCTACAAGACAGATGAATCCAACAGGTACATACAGAGAGAGCTTGCCTCATGGATGATATGTCCAATATGTTATTATACAGAGAGATAGCTACATGTCAGACAAGTCTAATAAGTTCATATAAGAGGACTACCTACATGGCAGATCAGTCCATCATATACATGGACAGAGAGCTAGATATATGGCAGACGAGTCCAAAATGTACATATAGAGAGAGCTAACTACA
>NW_006408926.1:657612-658298 GCF_000296735.1 Chrysochloris asiatica
GCTACATAACTGATGAGTCCAAAATGTAGACATATTGAGAAAAAGCTTCATGAAAGACAAATCCAATATGTTCATATACAGAGAGCTACCTACATGGCAGAACAGTGCAACATATCCAAGCAGAGAGAGCTAGCTACATAGTAGACGAGTCCAAAATGTCCATATACAGAGAGCTAGCTACATGGCAGATGAGTCCAACATGCCCGTATACAGAGAATAGCTACATGGCAGATGACTCCAACTTGTGTATATATAGAGAACTAGCTACAAGGCAGAAGAGTCCAACATGTTCCTACAGAGAAAGCTGGCTACATGTCTGATGAGTCCAATATGTCCATATACAGAGAACTAGCTACATGGCAGACAAGTTGAATATGTTCATATACAGCGAGCTACCTACATGACATAACAGTTCAACATATCCATGCCATAGGAGACCAAAATGAACATATACAGAGAGTTAGCTACATGGCAGGGTAGTGCAACATTTCCATATACAGAGTTCTAGCTACATGGCAGATGAGTCCAACGTGTACATATACTGAGAGCTAGCTACATTGCACAGTAGTCCAACATTTCCATATACGGAGTTTTAGCCACATGGCACATAAGTCCAACGTGTCCATATACTGAGAGCTAGCTACATGGCAGAGTAGTCCAGCATGTCCATATACAGAGTACTAGCT
>NW_006408926.1:661305-662923 GCF_000296735.1 Chrysochloris asiatica
ATGTCCAACTACAGAGTACTAGCTACATGGCAGATGAGTCCATCATGCCCATGTACTGAGAGTTAGCTACATGGCATATGAATACAACATGTATATATAGAAAAGTAGCTACAAGGCAGATGAGTCCAGCATGTTCATACAAAGAGAGCTAGCTATATGACTGATGAGTCAAACATGTCCATATACAGAGAGCTACCTAAATGGCAGAGAAGTCCAATATATTCATATACAGAGAGCTAACTACATGGCAGATCAGTCCAACTAATCCATGCACAGAGAGCTAGCTACATGGCAGAGTAGTGCAACATTTCCATATTCAGAGCTCTAGCTACATGTCAGATGAGTCCCACATATCCATATACTGAGAGCTGGCTACATGGCAGAGTATTCCAACATGTCCATATACTGAGAGTTAGGTACATGGCAGATGAGTCCAACATATGTGTATTTACTGGACCATCTATTAGGATCATGAGTCCAACATGTAAATACAGAGAGAGCTGGCAACATGGCTGATGATACCAACATGTCCATATACTGACAGCTACCTACATGGGAGACATATCCAATATGTTCATATACTGAGAGCTGCCTACATGGAAGATCAGTCCAACATATCCATGCACAGAGAGCTAGCTACATGGCAGAGGAGTCACAAATGTCGATATAGAGAGAGGTAGCTACATGGGAGAGTAGTGCAACATTTCATATACAGAGTTCTAGGTACATGGCAGATGAGTCCAACATGTCCATATACTGAGAGCTAGCTACATTGCTCAGTAGTCCAACATTTCCATATGCGGAATTCTAGCTACATGGCAGATGAGTCCAATGTGTCCACATACTGAGAGCTAGCTACATGGGAGAGTAGCCCAGCATGCCCATATACAGAATTCTAACTACATGGAAAATGAGTCTAACGTGTCCATATACTGAGAGTTAGCTACATGGCCATTTAGTCTAATATGTCAACATACAGAATACTAGCTACATGGCAGATCAATCCAACATGTCCATATAATGAGAGTAAGCTACATGGCAGAGGAGTCCAACATGTGTGTATATAGAAGACTAGCTACCAGGAAGATGAGTCCAATATGTTTATAAAGAGAGAGCTAGCTACATGGCTGATGAGCCCAACATGTCCATACACAGAGAGCTAACTACATGGCAGACAATTCCAATATGTTCATAAACAGAAAGCTAGCTACATGGCAAAGTAGTGCAACATTTCCATATTCACAGCTCTAGCTACATGGCAGATGAGTCCAACGTGTCCATATAATGAGAGTTAGCTACATGGCAGAGTAATCCAACATGTCCATATACAGAGGACTAGCTACATGGCAGATGAGTGCAACATGTCCATATAATAAGAGTTAGCTACATGGCAGACTAGTCCAACATGTGTATATATAAAGGACTAGCTACAAGGCAGATTAATCCAACATGTTCATAAAGATAGAGCTGGCTACATGGCTAATGAGTCTAACATGTCCATATACAGAGAGCTAGCAATAAGGCAGGATAGTCCAATATGTTCATATACAGAGAGCTACCTACATGGCAGATCAGTCAAACATATCCAAGGACAGAGAGCTAGCTACATGGCAGATGA
>NW_006408926.1:665383-668152 GCF_000296735.1 Chrysochloris asiatica
CATGTAGCCAGCTCTCTATGTATGAACATGTTGTACTCATCTGCCTTGTAACTAGTCATATATATATCTATATAGATATAGATAGAGAAAGAGATAGAAATATGAATGTTGGCCTCATCTGCCATGTAACCAACACTCTGGACAATTTGGACTACTTTTCCATGTATTTAGCTTTCAGTGTATGGGACCGTTGGAGTCGTCTGCAATGTAGCAAGAACTCTGTATATGGACATTTTGGAGTTATCTGTCATGTAGCTAACTCTCAGTATGTGGACACATTGGGATCATCTGCCATGTAGCTAGTACTCTGTAAATGGAAATGTTGCAGTACTCTAACATGTAGCTAGTTCTCTGTATATGGACATTTTGGACTCGTCTGCCTTGTAGCTAGCTCTCTGTGCATGTATATGTTGGACAGATCTGTCATGTAGGTAGCTCTCTGTATCTGAACATATTGGACTTGTCTGCCATGAAGCTATATCTCTCTATATGGACTTGTGGGCTCATCAGCCATGTAGCCAGATCTCTCTGTATGAATATGTTGGACTCACCTGCTTTGTAGCTATTACTCTGAATATACACATGTTAGACACATCTGCCATGTAGCTAACTCTCAGTCTATGGACACATTGGACTCATCTGCCATGTAGTGAACTATCAGTATATGGACATGTTGGAATCATCTGCAATGTTACTAGGATTCTGTTTATGGAAATGTTGGACTACTCTGTCATATAGCTAGCTCTCTGTATATGGACATTTTGGACTCAACAGCCATGAAGCTAGCTCTCTATGCATGGATGTGTTGGACTGATCTGCCATGCAGGTAGCTCCCTGTATATGAACATACTGGACTTGTCTGCCATGTATCTATCTTTCTGTACATGGACATGTTGGATCATCAGCCATGTAGCCAGCTCTCTATGTATGAATATGTTGGACTCATCTACCTTGTAGATAGTCCTCTATATATACACATGTTGGATTCATCTGCCATGTAGCCACCTCTCAGTATATAGACACATTGGACTCATCTGTCATGTGGGTAACTCAAAGTATATGGACACATTGGACTCATCTGCCATGTGGCTATTATTCTTTATATGAAAATGTTGGACTACTCTGCCATGTAGCTAACTCTCAGTATATGGACACGATGGACTCATCTGCCATGTAGCTAAATCTCTGTAATTGGAAATATTGCACTTCTCTGCCATGTAGCTAGTACTGTGTATATTGACATATTGAACTACTCTGCCATGTAGCTAGCTCTCAGTATAAGGACATGTGGGACTCATCTGCCATGTAGCTAGAGCTCTGAATATGGAAATGTTTAACTACTCTGCCAAGTATCTAGCTCTCTTTTTATGGTCATTTTGGACTAGTCCGCCATATATCTAGCTCTCAGAGAATGGATATTTTGGACTAATCTGTTTGCAGGTAGCTCTCTGTATATAAACATATTGATCTTTTCTGCCATGAATCTAGCTCTCTGTATATGGACATGTTGAACTCTTCAGCCATGTAATAAACTCTCTCTGTATGAACACATTGGTCTCATCTGCCTTGTAGCTAGTACTCTATATATACACAAGTTAGATTCATCTGTCATGTAGGAAACTCTCAGTATATGGACATGTTGTACTCATCTGCCTTGTATCTAGAACTCTGTATATGGAAATGCTGCACTACTCTGCTATGTAGCTAGCTCTCTGTATATGGAGATTTTGGACTCGTCTGCCATGTAGCTAGCTCTCTGTGCATGGATATGCTGGACTGCTCTGCCATGTAGGTAGAACCCTTTACATGAACATATTGCATTTGTCTGACATGTCGCTAGTTCTCTGTATATGGACATGTTGGACTCATCAGCCATGGACCAGTTCTCTGTGTATGAACATATTGGACTCATCTGTCTTGTATCTACCCTTCCAAACATACACATATTGGACTCATCTGCCATGTAGCTAACTCTCAGCATATGGACATGTTTAGATTCATCTGTCATGAAGCTAGTCCTCTGTATATGGTCATGTTGTTCTACTCTGCCATGTAGCTATCTCTCAGTATATGGACATGTTGGACTCATCTGCCATGAAGCTAACTCTCAATATGTGGACATGTTGGATTCACCTGCCATGTTGCTAGTACTCTGTATATGGACATTTTGGACTTGGCTGCCATGTAGCTAGCCCTCTGTATATGGATATGTTGGACTCATCAGTCATGTACCTATCTCTCTCTATGAACACGTTAGACTCATCTGCCTCATAGCTAGTCCTCTATATATACACATGTGGGACTCATCTGCCATGTAGGTAGCTCTCTGTATATGGACATGGTGGACTCGTTTAACATGTAGTCAGTTCTCTCTGTAAGAATAAGTTGAAATCATCTGCGTTGAGGTTGTGCTCAATATATACACATGTCCGCCTCATCTGCCCTTAGCTAACTCTCAGTATATGGACATGTTGGACTCATCTGCCATGTAGCTAGAACTCTGTATCTTGAAATGTTGCACTACTCTGCATTGTAGCTAGCTCTCTGTATATGGACATGTGATCTCATCTGCCATGTAACTGGAACCCTGTATATGGAAATGTTGCAGTACTCTGCCATGTAGCTACCTCTCTGTATATGGACATTTTGGACTCATCAGCCATGTAGCCAGCTGTCTGTGTATGAACATTTTGTACACATCTGCCTTGTAGCTAGCCCACTAAATACACACATGTTGGAATCATCTGCCATGTGTTTCACTCTCAGAAT
>NW_006408926.1:669977-671042 GCF_000296735.1 Chrysochloris asiatica
GAACATATTGGACTTGTCTGCCATGTAGCTAGCTCTCAGGATATGGATACTTTGGACTCATCATACATGTAGCCACCTCTCTGTGTTTGAACAGGTTGGACTCATCTGCCTTGTAGCGAATTCTCTAAATACACACATGTTGGACTCATCTGTGATGTTGCTAACACTCAGTATATGGACATGTTGGACTCATCTGCCTTGTAACTAATACTCTGTATTTGGACATGTTGTACTACTGTGCCATGTAGCTAGCTCTTAAGTATACGGACAAGTTGAACTCACCTGCCAAGTAACTAGAACCTTTTACATGGAAATGTTGCACTACACTGCCATGTAGCTAGCTCCCTGTATATGGACATGTTGGACTCATAAGCCATATAGACATCTCTCTGTGTATGAACATGTTGGGCTCATCTGCCTTGTAGCTAGCTCTAAGTATATGGACATGTTAGATGCATTTGACATATAGCTAGTACTCTGTATATGGACATGATGTACTACACTGCCATGTAGCCAGCTCTCAGTACATGGACATGTTGGACTCATCTGCCATGTAGCTAGAACTCTCTATATGGAAATGTTACACTACTCTGACAGGTCGCTAGCTCTCTGTATATGTAAACGTTGGACTCAACTGCCATGTAGCTGGAACTCTGTATATGGACTTGTTGGAATCCACTGCTATGTTCCTAGCTCTCAGTATACGGACACGTTGGCTCATAGACCATGTTTCTAGAACTCTCTATTCGAAATTGTCACACTACCCTTCATGTAGCTAGCTCTCTGTATATGGACATATTGGACTCATCTGTCATGTAGCTAGCTCTCTGTACATGGATATATTGGACTGACCTGCTATGTATGTAGCTCTGAGTATATGAAGATATTCGACTTGTCTGCCGTGTAGCTAGTGCTCTAAATATACACGTATTGGACTCATCTGCCACAAGGCTAACAATCAGTATATGAACACGCAGGAGTCATCTGCCTGATAGCTAGCCCTCTAAATATTCACATGTTGGACTCATCTGAAAAGTAGATAACTCTCAGTATATGGACATATTG
>NW_006408926.1:672033-676318 GCF_000296735.1 Chrysochloris asiatica
ACGTTGGACTCATCTGTCATGTAGCTAGAAGTCTGTATATGGAAATGTTGCACTACTCTTCCATGTAGCTAGCTCTGTATATGTGTACATTTTGGACTCGTCTCCCATGTATCTAGCTCTCTGTTCATGGATATTTTGGATTGATCTGTTATGTAGGTACCTCTGAGTATATGAAGATGGTCGACTTGTCTGCCATGTAGCCTGCACTCTAAATATAAACATGTTGGACTAACCTGACACATAGATAAGAATCACTTTAAGGACATGTTGGACTCAACTGCCATGTAGCCAGCTCTCTCTGTATGACCATGCTGGACTCATCTGCCTGGCAGCTATCCCTCTATATATACACATGTGGGACTCATCTGAAAAGTAGATAACTCTCAGTATATGGACATATTGGACTCATCTACTATGTAGCTTTTACTCTTTATGTATATGGACATGTTGGACTATTCTGCCATGGAGCTAGCTCTCAATAAAAGCACAAGTAGGGCTCATCTGCCATGTAGCTAGAACCCTGTATATGGAAATGATGCACTACTCTGCCATGTATCTATCTCTTTGTGTATGGACACGTTGGACTCATCTGCCATGTAGCTAGAAATCTGTATATGGTAATGCTGAACTACTCTGCCATGTAGCTAGCTCTCTGAATATGTACATTTAGGACTTGTCTGCCATGTAGCTACATTTCTGTACATGGATATGTTGGACTGATCTGTCATGTAGCTAGCTCTCAGTATATGGACATTTGGGACTCATCAGACATGTAGCCTGCTCTCTGGATAGGAGCATGTTGGTCTCATCTATCTTGTAGCAAGCCGTCAAAATATACACATGTTGGACTCATCTGCCATGTAGCTAACTCCCAGTATATGGACATGTTGGACTCATATGCCATGTAGCTAGTACTCTGTATATGGACATGTTGGACTACTCTGCCATGTAGGTAGCTCTCTGTATATGGGCACGTTGGACTCATCTGCAATGTAGCTAGACCTCTGTATATGGACATGATGGACTACTCTGACATGTAGCTAGCTCTCAGTGTATGGATACGTTGGACTCATCTGCAATGTAGCTAGCTCTCTGTGCATGGATATGTTGGACTGATCTGCCATGTAGGGAACTCATCTGCCATGTAGCTAGAACTCTGTATATGGAAATGTTGCACTAGTCTGCCATATAGCTAGCTCTCTGTATATGGACATTTTGGACTCATCTGCCATGTAGCTAGCTTTCCATACATAGATATGATGGAGTGATATGCCATGTAGGTAGCTCTCTGTATATGAATATTTTGTAATTGTCTGCCATGAAGGTAGCTCTCTGTATATGGGTATGTTTGACCCATCAGACATGTAGCCAGCTCTCTCTCTGCATGAACATGTTGGACTCATCTGCCATGTAGCTATTACACTGTATATGGACATGTTAGACTACTCTGCGATGTAGCTAGCTCTCAGTATATGGACAAGTTAGACTCATCGGTCATGTAGCTAGAACCCTGTATATGCAAGTGTTGCATTACTCTGCCATGTATTTAGCTCTCTTTATATGGACACGTTGGGCTCATTTGTCATGTAGCTAGCAATATGTAAATGGAAATGTTGCACTACTCTGACATGTAGCTAACTCTCAGTACATGGATATGTTGGACTGATATGCTAATTAGGTAGCTCAGAGTATATGAAGATGTTCGACTTGTCTGCCTTGTAGCTAGCACTCTAAATATACACATGTTGGATGCAAATGAAACGTAGATTCCAATCAGTACATGGACATGTTGGACTCATCTGCCATGTTGCCAGCTCTGTGTGTGTGAACATGCTGGACTCATCTGCCCGGGCTCTAGCTCTCTAAATATTCACATGGTGGACTCATCTGAAAAGTAGAAAATTCTTAGGATATGGACATATTGTATAATCTGCCATGTAGTTTGTACTCTGTATATGGACATGTAGATAGCTCTCAGTATATGGGTCCATTGGACTCATCTGTCATGTAGCTAGAACTCTGTACATGCACATGCTGGATTACTGTGCCATGTAGCTAGCTCTCAGTAAATGGACACGTTGGACTCATAGGCTATGTAGCTAGAACCCTGTAAATGGAATTGTTGCACTACTTTAATATGTATATAGCTCTCTGAATATGCCATGAAACTAGTACGCTATACATGGATATGTTGGAGTACTCTGCCATGTAGCTATTTCTCTGTATGTGGACACATGGTACTCATCTGCTATGTAGCTAGAACTATGTATATGGAAATCCTGCACTATTTTGCTTTCTATATAGCTCTATGTACATTTGGATGTGTCTGCCAGGTAGCTGCATCCCTGTACATGTATATGTTGTACTGATCTACCATGTCTGCCATGTAGCTAGCTGTCAGTATATGGATAAGATGGACTCATCAGCCATGTAGACAACTCTTTGTATATGAACATATTGGTCTCATCTGCCTTGTAGAAAGCCCTCTAAATATACATATGTTGGACTCATCTGCCATGTAGCTAACTCCCAGTATATGGACATCTTGGACTCATCTGCCATTTAGCTAGTAATCTATACATGGATATGTTGGACTACTCTGCCATGTAGGTAGCTCTCGGTATATGGGCACATTGGACTCATCTGCAATGTAACTAGAACTCGGTATATGGACATGATGGACTACTCTGCCATGTAGCTATCTCTCAGTATATGGACATGTTGGAATCATTTGCCATGTAGCTAGAACTCTGTATATGGAAATGTTGCACTACTCTGTCATGTAGCTAGCTCTCTGTGTATGGACACGTTGGACTCATCTTCCATGTAGCTAGTACTCTGTATATGTACATGTTGGACTACTCTGCCATGTAGCTACCTCTCTGTATATGGACACGTTTGACTCTTCTGTCATGTAGCTAGAATTCTGTAAATGGAAATGTTGCACTTCTCTGCCATGAAGCTAGCTCTCTGTATATGGACATGTTGGATTCATCAGCCATGTACCAGCTATCCCTGTTTGACCATGTTGGAATCATCTACCTTGCAGCAAGACCTCTATTTCTACATGTTGGACTCATCTGCCATGGAGATAACTCTCAGTATATGGACATGTTGGAGTCAGCTGTCATGTAGCTAATATTCTGTATATGGAAATGTTGGACTTCTTTGCCATAGAGCTAGCTCTCAGTATATGGACACGTTGGACTCATCTGCCATGTAGCTAGTACTCTGTATATGGACATGTTGAACTCATCTGCCATTTAGCTAGCTCTCTGTATTTGGACACGTTGGACACATCTGTCATGTAGCTAGAACTCTGTAAATGGAAATGTTGCACTACTCTACCATGTACCTAGCCTCTGCTTATGGACATTTTGCACCCATCTGCCATGTAGCTAGCTCTCTGTGCATAGATATGTTGCGCTGATCTTCCATGTAGGTACCTCTCTGTTTATGAACATATTGGAATTGTCTGCCATGTAGCTAGCTCTCTGTATATGGACATGTTGGACTCATCAGTCATGTAGCCCACTCTCTCTATATGGAAGCGTTGGAGTCATCTGCTATATAGTTAGTCTTCTATATATAATCATGTTGGACTCATCTGCTATGTAGCTAACTCTCAGTATAAGGACATGATGGACTCATCTAACATTTAGCTAACTTTCACTATGTAGACATGTTGGACTCATCTGCCATGTAGCTAATTCTCAGTATATGGACATGTTGGACTCATATGTCATGTAGCTACTATTCTCTATATGGAAATGTTGGACTACTCTGTCATTTAGTTAGCTCTTCATATATGGACACGTTGGACTCATCTACCATGTAGCTAGAACTTTGTATATGGAAATGTTGCACTACTCTGTCATGTAGTTAGCTCTCTGTATATGGATATTATGGACTCCTCTGTGATGTAGACAGCTCTCTGAGCATGGATTTGTTGGACTGATCTGTCATGTAGGTAACTCTTTGTATATGAACTTATTGGACTTGTCTGTCATGTAGCTACCTGTCTGTATATGTTCATGTTGGACTCATGAGGCATGAAGCCAGCTCTCTCTGTATGAATATGTTGGACTCGTCTGCCTTGTCACTAGGCCTCTCTATACAAATATGTTAGACTCATCTGTCATGTAGCTAACTCTCAGTATATACACATGTTGGACTCATTTGGTATATAGCTAACTCTCAGTATATAGACATGTTGGAATTATATGCCATGTAGCTAGTACTCTGTATATGGACATGTTGGACTACTCTGCCATGTAGTTATCTC
>NW_006408926.1:676833-681170 GCF_000296735.1 Chrysochloris asiatica
CTCTCTATATATTGACATGTAGAAGTACTCTGACATGTAGCTAGCTCTCAATATATGGGCACATTGGAATCATCTGCCAAATAGCTTGAACTCTGTATATGGAAATGTAGCCCTGCTCTGCCATGTAGCTAATTCTCTATATATGGACATTTTGGACTAATCTGTCATGTAGCTAGCTCTCTGTGCATTGATATGTTGGACTGATCTCTCATGTAGGTATCTCTCTGTATATGAACATATTGGACATTTATACCATGTAGCTAGTTGTACTCATATGCCATGTAGTTAAAACTCTGTATATGGAAATGTTGCATTACTCTGCATATAGCTAGCTCTGTATATGCACATTTTGGACTGGTCTGCTATGTAACTAGCTCTCTCTGTATGAAGATGTTGATCTCATCTGCCTTGTAGCTAGTCCTCTATATATACACATGTTGAACTCATATGCCATGTAGCTAATAATCTGTATATGGACACGTTGGACTACTCTGCATTGTACCTAGTTTTCAGTATATTTACATGTTGGACTCATCTGCCGTATAGCGAAAACTGTGTATACAGAAATGATGCACTACTCTTCCATGTAGCTAGTTCTCTGTATATGGACATTTTGGACTCATCAGCCATGAAGCTAGCTCTCTGTGCATGGATATGTTGGACTGATCTGTCATGTACGTGGCTCCCTGCAAAAGAACATATTGGAGTAGTCTGTCATGTAGCTAGCTCTCTGCATATGGACATGTTGGACTCATGAGCCACGTAGCCAGCTCTCTCTCTAAGAGCATGTTGGACTCATCTGTGTTGTAGCTAGTCCTCTATATATACAAATGTTGGTCTCATCTACCATGAAGCTTACTCACAGTATATGGACATGTTGAACTCATCTGCCATGTAGCTAGTACTCTATATATGGACATGTTGGACTATTCTGCCATGTAGCTAGCTCTCAGTTTATGGACACGTTGGATTCATCTGCCATGTAGCAAGAACTCTGTAAATGGAAATGTTGCACGGCTCTGCCATGTATGTAGCTCTCTGTATATGGACATTTTGGACTCATTTGCCATGTACTTACCTCACTGTGCATGGATATGTTGGACTGTTCTGTCATGTAGGTAGCTCTCTGTAAGTGAACATATTGGACATGTCTGCCAGTTAACTAGCTCTCTATATAAGAGCCTGTTTGTACTCATTTGCACTGTATCCAGCTCTCTCTTTATGAACATGCTGGACTCATCTGCTATGTAGCTACTACTATGTATATCGACATGTTGGACTACTCTGTCATGTAGCCAGCTCTCAGTATATGGACATGTTTTACTCATCTGCCATGTAGCAATTTTCTCTGTATGAACACGTTGGACTCTTCTGCCTTGTAGCTAGTCTTATATATAAAAACATGTTGGACTCATTTGCCATGTTGCTAACTGTTAGTATTTGAACATGAAGGACTCATCTGCCATGAAGCTAACTCTCAGTATATGGACACGTTGAACTCATCTTCCATGTAGCTCGAACTCTGTAAATGGAAATGTTGCACTACTCTGCCATGTAGCTAGCTCTCTGTATATGGACATTTTTTACTCATCGGCAATGTAGCTAGGTCTCTGTGAATGGATATGTTGGACTAATCTGCCATGTAGGTAGCTCCCTGTATATAATCATATTGGACTTGTCTTCCATGTATCTAGCTCACTGTACATGGACATGTTGGACTAATCCGCCATATAGCCAGCTCTCTGAGTATGAACATATAAAATCATCTGCCTTGTAGCTAGTCCTCTCAATATACACATGTTGGACTCATCTGCCATGTAGTTAACTCTCAGTAAATGGACATGTTGAAATCATCTGCCATGTAGCGAGAACTCTGTATATGGAAATGTTGCACTACTCTGCCATGCAGCTAGGTCTTTGTATATGGACCTTTTGGACTCATCTGCCATGAAGATAGCTCTCTGTGCATGTATGTGTTGTACTGATATGCATGTAGGTAGCTCCCTGTATATGAACATATTGGACTTGTTTGCCATTTAGCTATCTCTCTGCATATGGGCATGTTGGACTCATCAGCCATGAAGTCAGCTCTCTGTGTATGAACATGTTGGACTCATCTGCTTTGTAGCAAGTTCTCTATATATATCCATGTTGGACTCCTCTGCCATGTAGCTAACTCTAAGAATATGGACATGTTTTACTCACTTGACATGCAGCTAACTCTCAGTATATGGACATGTTGGAATCATCTGCCATGTAGCTAGAATTCTGTATATTGAAATGTTGAACTACTCTGCCATGTAGCTAGCTCTCAGTATATGGACATTTTGGACTGATGTGTCATGTAGTTAGCTCTCTGTATATGAACATATTGGACTTATCTGATATGTAGCTAGCTCTCTGTGCAAGGATATGTTGGACTGATCTGTCATGTGGGTAGCTCTCTGTATATGAACATATTGGACTTGTCTACCATGTATCTAGCTTTCTGTACATGAACATGGTAGACTCATCAGCCATGTAGCTATTTCTCCCTGTATGAACATGTTGAACTCATCTGCCTTTTAGCTAGTCCTCAATATATATACACATGTTGAACTCATCAGCCATGTAGCTAGTACTCTGTATATGGAAATGTTGGACTACTCTGCCATGAACCTAGCTCTCAGAATACGGACATGTTGGACTCATCTGGCAGGTAGCAAATACTCTGTATATGGAAATGTTACCCTACACTCCCATGTAGCTAGCTCTCTGTATATGGACATTTTGGACTCATCAGCCATGAAGTTAGCTCTCTGTGCATGGATGTGTTTGATTGATCAGTCATGTAGTTACCTCCCTGTATATGAACATGTTGGACTCATCTGCTTTGTAGTCCTCTATATATACACATGTTGTACTCATCTGCCATGTAGCTAGGTCTCAGTATTTGGACATGTTGGGCTCATCTGCCACGTAGTGAGAACTCTGTATATGGAAATGTTGCACTACTCTGCCATGTATCTAGCTCTCTGTATATGGACATTTTGGACACATCTGCGATGAAGCTAGCTCTCTATGCATGGATGTGTTTCACTGATATGCTATGCAGGTAGCTCCCTGTATATGAATTTATTGGACTTGTCTGCCATTTAGCTAGCTCTCTGCATATGGACATGTAGGACGCATCAGTCATGTAGCCAGCTCTCTGTGTATGAACATGTTGGACTCATCTGCTTTGTAGCTAGTCCTCTATATATAGACATGATGGACTCATCTTCCATGTAGCTAGCTCTCTGTGTATGGCATTTTGGACTCATCGGACATGTAGCTACCTCTGAGTGCATGAATATGTTGTAATGATCTGCCATGTACCTAGCTCTCAGTATATGGACATGTTGGACTCATCTGCCATGTAATGAAAACTCTGTATATGGAAATGTTGCACTACTCTGCCATGCACCTAGCTCTCTGTATATGGACATTTTGGACTCATCAGCCATGAAACTAGCTCTCTGTGCATGGATGTGTTTGATTGATCTGCCATGTAGTTGGTTCCCTGTGTAAGAGCATATTGGACTTGTCTGCCTCGTAGCTGGCTCTCTGTATATAGACATGTTGGACTCATCAGCCATGTATTCAGCTCTCTGTGTAGGAACATTTTGGACTCATCTGCCTTGTAGATAGTCCTCTGTATATATACATGTTGGACTTATTTGCCAGGTATCTACCTCTCAGTATATGGACATGTTGGATCATCTGTCATGTATCTAACTCTCAATATATGGACACATTGGACTCATCTGCCATGTAGCTAACAATCTGTATATGGAAATGTTGAAATATTCTACCAGGTAGCCAGCTCTTTCTGTGTGAACATGTTGGACTCATCTGCATTGTAGCTAGTCCTCTATATATACACATGTTGGAACCATCTTCCATGTAGTTAATACTCTTTATATGGACATGTTGGACTCATCTGCTATGTAGCTAGAACTTTGTGTATGAAAATGTAGCCCTACTCTGCCATGTAGCTAACTCTCTATATATGGACATTTTGGACTAATCTGTCATGTAGCTAGCGTTCTGTGCATGGGTATGTTGGACTGATCTGCCGTGTAGGTAGCTCTCTGTATATAAACATATTAGACTTGTCTGCCAGGAAGCTAGCCCTCTGTATATGGATATTTTGGACTGGTCTGCCATGTAACTAGCTCTCTCTGTATGAACATGTTGATCTCATCTGACTTGTCGCTATTCCTCTATATGTACGCATTTTGGACTCGTCTGCCATGTAGCTAGCTCTCTGTGCATGGATATGTTGGACTGATCTCTCATGTAGTTATCTTTCTGTA
>NW_006408926.1:681270-685841 GCF_000296735.1 Chrysochloris asiatica
TCTGTATATGGATATTTTGGACTGGTCTGCCATGTAACTAGCTCTCTCTGTATGAACATGTTGATCTCATCTGACTTGTCGCTATTCCTCTATATATACGCATTTTGGACTCGTCTGCCATGTAGCTAGCTCTCTGTGCATGGATATGTTGGACTGATCTCTCATGTAGTTATCTTTCTGTATATGAACATATTGGACTTGTATACCATGTACCTAGCTCTCAGTATATGGACATGTTGTACTCATCTGCCATGTAGTTAAATCTCTGTATATGGAAATGTTGCATTACTCTGCCATGTAGCTAGCTCTCTGTATATGGATATTCTGGACTCATCAGTCATGTAGCTATCTCTCAGTGTGTGGATAGGTTGGACTGGTCTGCCATGTAGGTAGTACCCTGTATATCAACATATTGGACTTGTCTTCCATGTAGCTTGCTCTCTGTACATGGATATGTTGGACACATCAGCCATATAGTCATCTCTCTTTAGATGAACATGTTGTACTTATCTACCTTATAGCTAGTCCTCTCTATATACACATACATGTTGGACTCATCTGCCATGTAGCTAAATCTTAGTATATGGACATGTTGGGCTCATCTGCAATGTAGCTAACTCTCAGTATTTGGACATGTTGGGCTCATCTGCAATGTAGCTAACTCTCAGTATTTGGACATGTTGGACTAATCTGCCATGTAGCTAACTCTCAGTATAAGGGCAGGTTGGACTCATTGGCCATGTATCTAGAACTCTGTATATAGAAATGTCGCAATACTCTGCCATGTATCTAGCTCTTTTATATGGACATTTGGCTTATCTGCCATGTAGCTAGATCTCTGTGCATGGATATGTAGGCCTTATCTGCCATGTAGGTATCTCCTTGTATATGAACATATTGTACTTGTCTGCCATGTAGCTCGTTCTCTGTATATGCACATGTTGGACTACTCAGCCATGTAGCTAGTACTCTGTATATGGACATGTTTTACAACTCTACTATTTAGCTAGCTCTCTGTATATGCATATTTTGGACTCGACTGACATGAAGCTAGCTCTTTGAATATGAACATATTGGACTCATCAGCCATGGAGCAAGCTCTCTCTCTGTGAACATATTGGGCTCATCTGTCTTGTAGATAGTCCTCTCTACATACACATGTTGGACTCATCTGCAATGTAGCTAACTCTCAGTATATGGACTTGTTGGACTCATCTGCCATGTAGCTAGTATTCTGTATATGGAAATGTTGGACTACTCAGTCATGTAGCTAGCTCTCTTTATATTGATAATTTGGACTCTTCTGTCATGTAGCTAGAACTCTGTATATGGAAATGTTGCACTACTCTGCCACTTAGCTGGCTCTCTGTGTATGGACATTTTGGAATCATCTGTCATTTAGTTAGCTCTCTGTGCATGAATATATTGGACTGATCTGCCATATTGTTAGCTCTCTGTATATGAACATACTGGACTTGTCTGATATGTAGCTGGCTCTCTGTATATGGACATGTTGGTGTCATCAGCCATGTAGCCAGCTCTCTCTGTATGAACATTTTTGTATCATATGCCTTGTAGCTAGCCCTCTATATATACACATATTGGACTCTTCTACCATGTAGCTAAATCTCAGTATATGGACACGTTGGATTCATCTGCCATGTAGCTAGTACTCTGTAAATGGAAATGTTGCAGTACTCTGCCATGTAGGTAGCTCTCAGTATATGGACACGTTGGCCTCATCTGCCATGTAGCTGGCTCTCAGTATTTGGACACATTGAACTCATCTGCCATGTAGGTAGAACTTTGTATATGCAAATTCTGCACTACTCTGCCATGTAGGTAGCTATATGTATATGGACATTTTGGACTTGTCTGCCACGTAGCCAGCTCTCTCTTTATGAACATGTTGGACTCATCTACCTTGTAGCCAATCCTCTGTATATACATATGTTGGACTCACCTGCCATGTAGCTAACTCTCAATATATGGACATGTTGGACTCATCTGCCATATAGCTAGTATTCTGTATATGGAAATGTTGGACTACCCTGTCATCTTGCTAGCTCTCTCTATATTGATACTTTGGAGTCTTCTACCATGTAGCTAGAACACTGTATATGGAAATGTTGTCCTACTCTGCCATTTAGCAGGCTCTCTGTATATGTACATTTTGAAATCATTTGCCATGTGACTAGTTCTCTGTGAATGGATATATTGGACTGATCTGACATGTAGTTAGTTCTCTGTATATGAACATATTGGACTTGTCTGATATGTAGCTAGCTCTCTGTATATGGACATGTTGAACTCATCACCCATGTAGCCAGCTCTTTCTGTATGAACATGTTTGAATCATCTGCCTTGTAGCTAGCCCTCTATATATACACATGTTGGACTCATCTGCCATTCAGCTAACTCTCAGTATATGGACACGTTGCACTCATCTACCATGTAGCTCGTATTCTGTACATGGATATGTTGGACTACTCTGCCATTTAGCTACCTCTCTGTATATGGAAACGTTGGACTCATCTGCCATGTAGCTAGCTCACTGTATATAGACATTTTGGACTTGTCTGGAATGTAGCTAGCTCTCTGTGCATGGATATGTTGGACTGATCTGCCATGTAGGTAGCTCTCTGTGTATGAACATATTGGACTTGTCTGCCATGTAGCTAGGTCTCTGTGTATGGACATGTTGGACTCATCAGCCATGTAGCAAGCACTCTCTGTGTGAACACGTTGGACTCAATTGCTATGTAGACAATCTTCTATATGTAAGTATGTTGGACTCATCTGTGATGTAGTTAACTCTCAGTACATGGACATGATGGACTCATCTGCCATGTAGTTAACTCTCAGTATATGAACATGTTGGACTTCTCTGCCATGTAGCTAATTCTAAGTACATGGACACGTTGAACTCATCTGTCATGTAGGTAGTAATCTAAATGGAAATGTTGCACTACTCTAACATGTAGCTAGCTTTCAGTATATGGACATTTTCGACTCGTCTGCCATGTAGCTAAGTCTCTGTGCATAGATATGATGGACAGATGTGCCATGTACGTAGCTCTGTGTATATGAACATATTGGAATTGTCTGCCATGTAATTAACTCTCTGTGTATGGACATGTTGGACTCATCACCCATGTAACCAGCTCTCTCTGTATAAACATAATCACCATCTGCCTTGTAGCTAGTCCTCTATATATACAAATGTTGGACTCCTCTGTCATGTAGTTAACTCTCATTATATGGACATGTTGGTTTAATCTGCCATGTAGCTAGTACTCTGTATATGGACATGTCAGAGTACTCTGCAATGTAGCTAGCTCTCCGTATATGGACATGTTGGACTTATTAGCCATGTAGCAAGCTCTCTCTGTATGAACATGTTGGATTCATCTGCTATGTAGCTAGTTTTCTATATATAAACATTTTGGACTCATCTGTCATGTAGCTAACTCTCAGTACAAGGACATGATGGACTAGTCTGCCATGTAGTTAACTGTCAGTATGGACATGTTTGACTCATCTGCCTTGTAGCTAATTCTCAGTACACGGACATATTGGACTTATCTGTCATGTAGCTAATACTCTAAATGGAAATGTTGCACTACTCTAACATGTAGCTAGTTCTCGGTATATGGAAATTTTGGACTCGTCTGCCATGTAGCTAGCTCTCTGGGCATGGATATGTTGGACTGATCTGCCATGTAGGTAGCTCCCTTTACATGAGCATATTGGACTTGTCTGCCATGTAGCTATATATCTATATATGTACATGTTTGATTCATCTGCCATGTAGCCAGCCCTCTCTGTATGAACATGTTGGATTCATCTGCCTTAAGCTAGTCCTCTATATATACACATGTTGGACTACTGTGCAATGTAGCTAACTCTTAGTATATGAACACATTGGACACATCTGTCATGTAGCTAGAACTCTGTATATTGAAATGTTGCACTACTCTGCCATGTAGCTAGCTCTCAGTATATGGACATTTTGGACTCATCATCCATGTAGCCAGTTTTCTCTAAATGAATATGTTGGACTCATCTGCTTTGTAGCTAGTCCATTATATATACACATGTTGGACTCCTCTGTCATGTAGCTTACTCTCAGTATAAGGGCATGTTGGACTCATCTGCCATATAGCTAGTGTTCTTTATATGGAAATGTTGGACTACTCAGACATGTAGCTAGCTCTCAATATATGGACACGACGGACTCATCTGCCATGTAGCTAGAACTCTATATCTGGACATGTTGGACTACTCTGACATGTAGCTAGTGCTCTATATATGTACATGATGGACTACTCTGCCATTTAGCTAGCTCTCTGTATATGAATATTATGGACTCTTCTGTCATGTACTTAGTTCTCTGAACACGTATATTTTGGATGGATCTGTCATGTAGGTAGCTCTCTGTATAAGAACATATTGGACTTATCTGCCATGTAGCTAGCTCTCTGTATATCATGGTAGACTCATCAGCCTTGTAACCAGCTCTCTCTGCATGATCACGTTGGAATCATCTGCCTTGTCACTAGGCCTATATA
>NW_006408926.1:685963-689443 GCF_000296735.1 Chrysochloris asiatica
TGTTGAACTTACCTGTCATGTAGTTAACTTTCAGTATATGGACATGTTGGAGTCATCTGCCATTTAGCTAATTCTCAATATATGGACACAATTTACTTATCTACCGTTTACCTAGTACTCTGTAAATGGAAATGTTGCAGTACTCTAACATGTAGCTAGTTCTCTGCGTATGGACATTTTGGACTCATCTGCCATGTAGCTAGCTCTCTGTGCATGGATTTGTTGGACAGATCTGTCATGTAGGTAGCTCGCTGTATATGAACATATTGGACGTGTCTGCCATGTAGCTATATCTCTGTATATGGACATGTTGGGCTCATCAGCCTTGTAACCAGCTCTCTCTCTATGAATATGTTGGACTCACCTGCTTTGTAGCTAGTCATGTATATATAGACATGTTGTCCCCATCTGTCGTGTAGCTAATACTCTGTATATGGACATTTTGGACTCATCTGCCATGTAGCTACCTCTCTGTGCATGGATATGTTGGACTGTTCTGCCATGTAGGTAGCTCTCCGTACATGAACATATTGGACTTTTCTGCCATGTAGATAGTTCTCTGTATATGGACATGTTGAACTAATCATCCAGGTAGCCAGCTCTCTCGCTATGAACATGCTGTACTCATCTGCCTTGTAGATAGTTCTCTGCATGTATATGTGTTGAATTCATCTGCCATGTAGCTAACTGTCAGTATATGGACATATTGAACTCATCTGCTATGTAGCTAATACTCTGTATATGGACATGTTGGATTACTCTGCCATGTAGCTAGCTCTCAGTATATGGACACATTGGACTCATCTGCCATGTAGCGTGCGCCCTGTATATGAAAATGTTGCACTACCCGGCCATGTTTCTGTACATGGACATGTTCGACTCATCAGCCATGTATCTATCTTCAATGTAGCTAACATTCAGTATATGGTCATGTTGGACTCATTTTCCATGTAGCTAATATTCTTTACGTGGAAATGTTGGACTACTCAGCCATGTAGCTAGCTCTCAGTATGTGGACTCATTGAACTTATCTTCCATGGAGGTAGAATTATGTTTATGGAAATGTTGCAATCCTCTGACATGTAGTTAGCTCTCATTATATAGACATAATGGACTCATCTGCCATGTAGCTTGAATTCAGTATCTGGTCATGTTGGACTACTTGCCATGTAGCTAGCACTCTGTATATGGACATGTTGGAATAGTCTGCCATGTAACTAGCTCTCTGTATATGTATATTATGGACTCATCTGCCATGTAGCTAGCTCTCTGAGCATGGATATGTTGGACTGATCTGTCATGTAGGAAGTTCTCTGTATAAGAACATATTGGACTTGTCTGCCATGTAGCTAGCTCTCTGTATATCATGGTGGACTCATCAGCCATGTAGCCAACTCTCTCTGTATGAACACAATGGACAGATCTGCCTTGTCACTAGGCCTATATATATATAAACATGTTGGACTCACCTGCCATGTAGCTTACTTTCAGTATATGGACATGTTGGACTCACCTGCCATGTAGCTTACTTTCAGTATATGGACATGTTGGACTCACCTGCCATGTAGCTAATTCTCAGTATACGGACACATTGGAATCATCTGCCATGTAACTAGTACTCTGTAAATGGATATATTTCAGTACTCTAACATGTAGCTAGTTCTCTGTATATGGACATTTTGGACTCATCTGCCATGTAGCTAGCTCTCTGTGCATGGATATGTTGAACAGATCTGTCATGTAGATAGCTCTCTGTATATGAACATATTGGACTTGTCTGCCATGAACCTATATCTCTGTTTATGGACATGTTGGGCTCATCAGCCATGTAGCCAGCTCTCTCTGTATGAATATGTTGGACTCACCTGCTTTGTCACTAGTCCTCTATATATACACATGTTGTCCCCATCTGCCATGTAGCTAGTACTCTGCAATTGGATATGTTGCACTACTCTGCCATGTAGCTATCTCTCTTTATTTGGACATGTTGGACTCCTGTGCCATTTAGCTAGAACTCTGTATATGGAAATGTTGCACTACTCTGCCATATAGCTACCTCCCTGTGTATGGATATTATGGACTCGTCTGTCATGTAGCTAGCTCTCTGAGCATGGTTATGTTGGTCTTATCTGACATGTAGGTAGCTCTCTATATATGAACATATTGGACTCGTCTGCCTTGTAGATAGCTCTCTGAGTATGGACACGTTGGACTTATCTGCCATGCAGCTTGTACTCTGTACATGGACATTGGACTCATCTGCCATGTAGCTAACTCTCAGTATATGGACACGTTGTAGTCATCTGTCTAGAGTCTAGAAATATGTATCTAGAAATGTTGCACTACTCTGCCATGTATCTATCTATTGATATGTGGATATTTTGGACTCATCTACCATGTAGCTACCTCTCTGTGCATGGACATGATGGACTGATCTGCCATGTAGGTAGCTCCCTGTATATAAACATATTGGACTTGTCTGCCATGTAGCTAAGTGTCTTTATATGGACATGTTGGACTCATCAGCCATGTAGTCAGCTCTCTATGTATGAACATGTTGGATTCATCTAGCTAGTCCTCTATATATACACATGTTGGACTACTCTGCCATGTAGCTAACTTTCAGTATATGGACATATACATAGCTAATTCTGTTCCCTTTCTAGAGACTCTTTGTGTAATAAAAACTTCCACCTCAGTTGTTCAAGATCTTTTTCAGCAACTCCAGCTCCTGATACGTCAGTGAGAACAACCCATCTATATTGCCCACATGCGTTCTCACAGTAACTTACCTGGTGCCTTAGTCAAAGGCAATGCAGCTGCTGATGCACAGCTTTATCTGGCACACTACAATCTGCAGCATGCTCAGGCTTCGCATCGAGTACATCATCAGAACTGTAAATCCTTGCACAAGTTATTTCATATCCCTCCTGAAGCTGCATGACAAATAGTTCATGGCTATCCTGAATGCCCTATTCATCAATCTGTTCCATCTTTTGGGGTCAATCCACGAGGTTTATGCCCCAATGCATTATGGCAAATGGACGGTACACATTTCTAGCTTTGGTCGGCTTAAATATGTGCACGTTTCTGTAGACAGTTTCTCTGGCCTTATTTGTTGTGCCCCCTTAACAGGAGAGGGAACTACCCAAGTAATAAACCATTGCTTACATGCTTTTGCTGCTATGGGCATACCTGAAAGCATTAAAACATAATGGTACTGGTTATACTAGCACCCGTTTTTCAGCATTTTGCAAAAATTTTTCCATCAAACACACCACGGGCATTCCTTACAATCCACAAGGTCAAGGCATTGTGGAACGCACACATGCCACTATAAAATCTTATCTTGAAAAAATAAAGAAGGGGGAATCCTACCCCCACACACCACAAAATTACATAAATCATGTTACTTTCATTCTTAATTTTCTTTTAACTGATGCCTCCAGCCTTACGGCTGCAGATAGGCATGGCAACCAG
>NW_006408926.1:691008-701832 GCF_000296735.1 Chrysochloris asiatica
CGTAACCACTACGCTACCAGAGCTCCTTAAGAAACTTCTATACAATCTTAAAAATTTGTTCCCTGCTATACCCTCTCTTTCTAAATTGTGGGGTCTCATTCTAGTTATTGGAATACTTGTCATCTTTGCTTGTCTCCTCCTTCCCTGCCTTCTTCGGATGGTGGTTCATCCGTATAAAGTGCTGTGGAGCCGTCTTCACAGCCTCCAGCTAAAGACACTCCCTCGAAATATGCAGGACATATAGCCAAAGATGGGTAAGGATTGGTGGAACGCCAGTCAACCTAAGACAGAGCCATTGCCTTATGCTGCAATGAGTTTCCATGACGGGTAAGACTGGGGACTCGAACTGACCACCTAAGACAGGCAACGTCCTTTAGATAAATAAAGAAGGGTGAGATGTTGGAGGCAAGCACTAGTGCCATCTAGTGGTGAAGGTTGAGATGGCCTTCATTCTTTTATGATTGGCCTGAAGACAAGTTTCACCTGGTTAAGGTGATGTCAGTGATCGAAACTTATTGTTAATTTAACTAGGACAATCCTGGGTAAAGAAAATTTAAATTGAGCTAAAACCGCATGATTCTGTGTTGCTATAACAATGCTTATACTTATGTAATCAGATCCTGGTTGGTATCCTGGTGGGTATTCTTATTCCTGTTAATATGGAAATCTTGTAACTAGGCAGAATAACAATGAACTAATGATAAAAGTCCTATATAAACCATGTTGCTACAATAAACTATGTCACTGGCCATCAGCCTTGTGGCCCTTGCCTGATTTTAATTCTCACCTCTCCTTTGAGTAACTCACTCAGTGGTCTGAGTTAATCTCAGACCCCCACAGGACATGTTTGACTCAACTGCCATGTAGCTAGAACTCTGTATATGGACATGTTGGACTACTGTGCCATGTAGCTAACTCTCAGTATAAGGAAACATTGGACTCATCTGCTATGTAGTTAGAACTTTGTAAATGGAAATGTTGCACTACTCTGCCATGTAGCTAGCTCTCTGTATATGGACATATTGGACTGATGTGTCATGTAGTTAGCTCTCTGTATATGAAAATATTGGAGTTGTCTGCCATGTAGCTAGCTCTCTATATATGAACATTTTGGACTCGTCTGCCATGTACCTAGCTCTTTGTGCATGGATATGTTGGACTGATCTGTCATGTGGGAAGCTCTTTGTATATGAACATATTGGACTTGTCTACCATGTAGCTAGCTTTCTGTGCATGGGCATGTTATACTCATCAGCCATGTAGCCATCTCTCTCTGTACGAAAATGTTGAACTCATCTGCCATGAAGCTAGTCCTCTATATAAACACACTTTGAACTCATCTGCCATGTAGCTAGTACTGTGTATATGGACACATTGGACTACTCTGCCATGTACCTAGCTCTCAGAATATGGACTCGTTGCACTCATCTGGCATGTAGCGAAAACTCTGTATATGGACATTTTGGACTCATCATCCATGAAGCTAGCTCTCTGTGCATGGATGTGTTTGATCGGTCTGCCTTGTAGTTAGCTCCCTGTATATGAACATATTGGACTTGTCTGCCATGTAGCTTGCTCTCTGTATATCGACATGTTGGACTCATCATCCATGTAGCCAGCTCAATCTGTATGAACATGTTGGACTCATTTACCTTGTAGTCCTCTATATATACACATGTTGGATTCATTTGCCATGTAGCTACCTCTCAGTATATGGACACTTTGGACTCATCTGCCATGCAGCTAACTCTCAGTATATGGACACATTGGACTCATCTCCCATGTAGTGAGAACTCTGTATATGGATATGTTGCACTATTCTGCCATGTATCTAACTGTGTATATATGGACATTTTGGACTCATCTGCCATGAAGGTAGCTCTCTGTGCATGGCTGTGTTTCACTGATCTGCTGTGTAGGTAACTCCCTGTATATGAACTTATTGGACTTGTCTGCCATTTAGCTAGCTCTCTGCATATGGACATGTTGGACTCATCATTCATGTAGTCATCTCTCTCTGTATAAACATGTTGGATTCATCTGTCTTGTAGCTAGTCCTCTATAGATACACATGTTGGACTCATCTGCCATGTAGCTAACTTTCAGTATACGGACACGTTGGGCTCATCTGCCATGTAGCTAGTTCTCTCTATATGGACATTTTGGACTCATCGGCCATGTAGCTAGCTCTCAGTGCATGGATAATTTGGACTGATCTGCCATGTAGGTAACTCCCTATATATGAACATATTGGACGTGCCTTCCACGTAGCTAGCTCTCTGTACATGGATAGGTTGGACTCATCAGCCATGTAGCCATCTCTCTTTGGATGAACATGTTGGACTAATCTACCTTGTAGCTAGTCCTCTATATATACACATGTTGGACTCATCTACCATGTAGCTAACAATCTGTATTTGGACATGTTGGATTAATCTGCAATGTAGTTAGCTCTCAGTATATGGACAGGTTGGACTCCTCTGCCATTTGCTAATATTCTATATATTGACATGTTGGAATATTCTGCCATGTAGCTAGCTCTCATTATATGGACACGTTAGACTCATATGCCATGTAGATACAACTCTGTATTTAGAAATGTTACACTATTCTGCCATGTAGCTAGCTCTCTGTATATAGATATTATGGACTCATCTGCCATGTAGCTAGCTCTCTGTTTATGGATATTATGGACTCGTCTGCCATGTAGCTAGCTCTCTGAGCAGGATATGTTGGACTGAACTTTCATGTAGTTAACTCTCTGTATATTAACATAGTTTACTTATCTGCATGTAGTTACCTTTCTGTATATGGACATGTTGGACTCATCAGTCATGTAGCCCGCTCTTTCTATATGAACACGTTGGACTTACCTGCCTTGTTGCTAGGCCTCTATATATAAACATGTGGGACTCATTTGCCATGTAGCTTACTCCAAGTATATGGACATGTTGGACTTACCTGCCATGTAGCTAAATCTCAGTGTATACTCATGTTGAACTAATCTACCTTGTAGCTAACTCTCAGTACATGGACACGTTGTACTTATCTACAATGTAGCTAGTACTCTGTATATGGACATTTTGGAATACTCTGCCATGAATCCAGCTCTCAGTATATGGGCACGTTGAACTCATCTGCCTTGTATCTAGAACTCTGTATATAGAAATGTTGTACTACTCTGCCTTGTATCTAGCTCTCTGTATATGGACATTTTGGCTTATCTGTCATGTAGCTAGCTCTCTAAGCATGGATAAGTTGGAATGATCTGCCATGTAGCTAGCACCCTGTATATGAACATATTGGAGTTGTCTGCCATGTAGCTAGTTCTCTGTATATGCACATGTTGGAATGTTCTGCTACGTAGCTAGTATTCTGTATATGGACATGTTGGATTGCCCTGCCATTTAGCTAGCTCTCTTTATATGGATATTTTGGACTCATCTGACATGTAGCTAACTCTCTGAATATGAACATATTGGACTCATCAACCATGTAGCAATCTCTCTCTCTAAGAACATGTTGGACTCATCTCCCATGTAGCTAACTCATAGTATATGGACATGGTGGACTCATCTGCCATGTAGCTAGTATTCTAAATTTAAATGTTGCACTACTCTAACATGTAGCTAACTCTCTGTATATGGACATTTTGGACACATCTGCGATATAGCTAGCTCTCTGTGCATGGATATGTTGGACTGATCTGTCATGTAGGTAGCTGTCTGTATATGAATATATTTGATTTTTCGGCCAAGGATCTATATCTCTGTATATGGACATGTTGGACTCATCAGCCATGTAGCCAGCACTATCTGTATGTATATGTTGGATTCATCTGCTTTGTAGATAGTCCTCTATATATACACATGTTGGAACCATCTGTCATGCAGCTAGTACTCTGTATTTATACATGTTGGACTACTCTGCCATGTAGCTAGCTCTCTGTATATGGACATGTTGGACACATCTACAATGTAGCTAGAACTCTGTATATGGAAATGTTGCACTCGTCTGCCATGTAGATAGCTCTATGTGTATGGATATCATAGACTCCTCTGCCATGTAGCTAGCTCTCTGAGCATGGATATGTTGGAGTGAATAGCCATGTAGGTAGCTCTCTATATATGAACATATTGGCCTTGTCTTCCCTATAGCCAGCTCTCTCTGTATGAACACGTTGGACTCATCTGTGCTGTAGCTAGTCCAGTCTATATTCACATGATAGACTTCTCTGCTATGTAGCTAACTCTCAGTATATGGACATGTTGGACTCATCTGCCATGAAGCTAGTACTCTATATGGACATGTTGGACTACGCTGCCATGTAGCCAGCTCTCAGTATATGGACATGTTGGACTCATCATACACGTAGCTTAATTATGTAAATGGAAATGTTGCACTACTCTGACATGTAGCTAGCTCTCTGTATATGGACATTTTGGACTCTTCTGCCATGTAGCTAGTTTTCTGTGCATGAATATGTTGGACTGATCTGCCATATAGGTAGCTCTCTATATATGAACATATTGGACTTGTCTGCCTTATAGTTAGTTCTCTGTATATTCACATATTGGACTACGCTGCCATGTAGCAAGTACTTTGTATATGGACATATTCTATTACTCTGCCATTTTGCTAGCTCTCTGTACAGGGATATTTTTGACTCGTCTGACATGTAGCTAGCTCTCTGAATATGAACATGTTGGACTCACCGGCCATGTAGCTCCCTTGCATTGCATGGATATGTTGGAATGATCTGCCATGTAGGAAGCTCCCTGTATATGAACATATTGGACTTGTCTTCCATATAGCTAGCTTTCTGTACCTGGACCTGTTGGACTCATCATCCATGTAGCCATCTCTCTCTTTATTAACATATTGAACTCATCTGCCTTGTTGCTAGTCCTCTCTATATATCCATGTTGGACTCATCTGCCATGTAGCTAACTCTCAGTATAGGAATACATTGGGCTCATCTGCCATGTAGCTAGCTCTTCGTGCATGGATATGTTGGACTGATCTGACATGTAGGTAACTCCCTGGATATGAACATATTGGACTTGTCTTCCATGTAGCTAGCTCTCTGTACATGGACATGTTGGATTCATCAGCCATGTAGCCATCTCTCTCTGTATTAACATGTTGGATTCATCTGCCTTGTAGCTAGTCCTCTATATATACACATACACGTTGGACTCATCTGCCATGTAGCTAAATCTCAGTATATGGACATGTTGGACTCATCTGCAATGTAGCTAACTCTCAGTATTTGGACATGTTGGACTAATCTACCATGTAGCTAACTCTCAATATATGGACAGGTTGGACTCATCGGCCATGTATCTAGAACTCTGTTTATAAAAATGTTGCACTACTCTGCTATATATCTAGCTCTCTGTATATAGATATTTTGGCTTATCTGCCATGTAGCTAGATCTCTGTGTATGGATATGTTGGACTGATCTGCCATGTAGGTATCTCTTTGTATATGAACATATTGGGCTTGTCTGCCATGTAGCTAGTTCTCTGTGTATGCACATGTTGGACGACTCAGCCATGTAGCTAGTATTCTGTATATGGACATGTTGGACAACTCTACTATTAAGCTAGCTCTCTGTATATGTATATTTTGGACTCGGCTGACATGAAGCTAGCTCTCTGAATATGAACATATTGGACTCATCAGCCATAGAGCAAGTTCTCTCTCTATGAATATGTTGGACTCATCTGTCTTGTAGCTAGTCCCCTATATATACACATGTTGGACTAATCTGCCATGTAGCTAACTCTCGTTATATGGACATGTTGGACTCATCTGCCATGTAGCTAACTCTCAGTACATAGACAGGATGGACTCATCTGCCATGTAGTTAATTCTCAGTATATGGACATGTTGGACTACTCTAACATGTAAGTAGCTCTCAGTATATGGACATTTTGGACTGGTCTGCAATGTAGCTAGCTCTCTGTGCATGGATATGATGTACAGATCTGACATGAAGGTACCTCTGTGTATATGAACATATTGGACTTGTCTGCCATGTAGCTAGCTCTCTGTGTATGGACATGTTGGTCTCATCACCCATGTTGCCAGGTTTTTCAGTATAAACATATTGGACCATCTGCCTTGTAGCTAGTCTTCTATATATAAACATGTTGGACTCATCTGTCATGTAGCTAACTCTCAGTACAAGGACATGATGGACTCGTCTGCCATGGAGTATACTCTCAGTATATGGACATGTTGGACTCATCTGCCATGAAGCTAATTCTCACTATATGGACACGTTGGTCTCATTTGTCATGTAGCTAGTACTCTAAATGGAAATATTGCACTACTCTAATATGTAGCTAGCTTTCGGTACATGGACATTTTGGACTTGTCTGCCATGTAGCTAGCTCTCTGTGCATGGATATGTTGGACTGATCTGCCATGTAGGTAGTTTTCTGTATGTGATCATATTGGACTTGTCTGCCATGTAGCTGTATCTCTATATATGGACAAGTTAGGCTCATCAGCCATGAAGCCAGGTCTATGAATATATTGGACTCATCTGCTTTGCAGCTAGTACTCTGTAAATACTCATGTTGTCCCCATCTGCCATGTAGCTAGTACTCTTTATATGAACACGTTGGAATCATTTGCCATGTAGCTAGTACTCTAAATGGAAATGTTGCACTACTCTAGCATGTAGCTAGCACTCTTTATAGGGATATTTTGGACTCATCTGCCATATAGCTAGCTCTCTGTGCATGGATATTTTAGACTGATCTGTCATGTAGGTAGCTGTCTGTATATGAACATATTGAACTTTTCTGCCAAGTAGCTATATCTCTGTATATAGATATGTTGGACTCATCAACCATGTAGCCAGCACTATCTGTATGTTTATGTTGGACTTGTCTGCTTTGTAGCTAGTTCTCTATATATACACATGTTGGAACCGTCTGCCATGGAGCTAGTACTCTGTATTTGTACATGTTGGACTACTATGCCATGTAGCTAGCTCCCTGTATATGGACATGTTGGACTCATCTACAATGTAGCTAGAACTCTGTATATGGAAATGTTGCACTCTTCTGCCATGTAGATAGCTCTATGTATATGGATATCATAGACTCCTCTGCCATGTAGCTAGCTCTCTGAGCATGGATATGTTGGAGTGAATAGCCATGTAGTTAGCTCTCTGTATATGAACATATTGGCCTTGTCTTCCCTATAGCCAGCTCTCTCTGTATGAACACGTTGGACTCATCTGCGCTGTAGCTAGTCCAGTCTATATTCACATGATGGACTCCTCGGCTATGTAGTTAATTCTCAGTATATGAACATGTTGGACTCCTCTGCCATGTAGCTAATTCTCAGTATATGGATACGTTGGTCTCATCTGTCATGTAGCTAGTCCTCTAAATGGAAATGTTGTACTACTCTAACATGTAAGTAGCTCTCAGTATATGGACATTTTGGACTGGTCTGCGATGTAGCTAGCTCTCTGTGCATGGATATGATGTACAGATCTAACATGTAGGTACCTCTGTGTATATGTACATATTGGACTTGTCTGCCATGTAGCCAGCTCTCTGTGTATGGACAGGTTGGTCTTATCACCCATGTTGCCAGCTTTTTCTGTATAAACATATTGGACCATCTGCCTTGTAGCTAGTCTTCTATATATAAACATGTTGGACTCATCTGTCATGTAGCTAACTCTCAGTAAAAGGACATGATAGACTCGTCTGCCATGGAGTTTACTCTCAGTATATGGACATGTTGGACTCATCTGCCATGAAGCTAATTCTCACTATATGATCACGTTGGACTCATCTGCCATGTAGCTAGTATTCTAAATGGAAATATTGCACTACTCTAACATGTAGCTAGCTCTCGATACATGGACATTTTGGACTTGTCTGCCATGTAGCTAGCTCTCTGTGCATGGATATGTTGGACTGATCTGCCATGTAGGTAGTTTTCTGTATATGATCATATTGGACTTGTCTGCCATGTAGCTATATCTCTATATATGGACAAGTTGGGCTCATCAGCCATGAAGCCAGGTCTCTCTGTATGAAAATGTTGGAATCATCTGCTTTGCAGCTAGTACTCTGTATATACTCATGTTGTCCCCATCTGCCATGTAGCTAGTACTCTAAATGGAAATGTTGCACTACTCTAACATGTAGCTAGCACTCTGTATAGGGACAACTTGGACTTGTCTGCCATATAGCTAGCTCTCTGTGCATGGATATTTTAGACTGATCTGTCATGTAGGTAGCTGTCTGTATATGAACATATTGGACTTTTCTGCCAAGTTGCTATATCGCTGTATATGGATATGTTGGACTCATCAGCCATGTAGCCAATACTCTCTGTATGTATATGTTGGACTCATCTGCTTTGTAGCTAGTTCTCTATATATACACATGTTGGAACCATCTGCCATGTAGCTAGTACTCTGTATTTGTACATGTTGGACTACTATGCCATGTAGCTAGCTCTCTGTATATGGACATGTTGGACTCATCTACAATGTATCTGAAACTCTGTATATGGAAATGTTGCACTCTTCTGCCATGTAGCTAGCTCTATGTATATGGATATTATGGACTCCTCTGCCATGTAGTTAGCTCTCTGAGAATGGATATGTTGGACTGATCTGCCATGTAGTTAGCTGTCTGTATATGAACATATTGGACTTGTCTTCCCTGTAGACATCTCTCTCTGTATGAACACGTTGGACTCATCTGCGTTGTAGCTAGTCCTCTCTATATACACATGATGGACTCCTCTGCTATGAATGTAGCTATCAGTATATGGACATGTTGGATTCTTCTGCCATGTAGTTATAACTCTGTATGTGGAAATGTTGCACTAATCTGCCTTTTAGCTTGCTCTCTGTATATGGACATTTTGTACTCATCTTCCATGTAGCTAGCTCTCTGTGCATGGATATATTGGACTGATCTGTCATGTAGGTAGCTCTCTGTATATTAACATATTGGACTTGTCTGATATGTAGCTAACTCTCTGTATATGGACATGTTGGAATCATCAGCCATATAGCCAGCTCTCTCTGTATGAACATGTTTGAATCATCTGCCTTGTAGCTAGTCCTCTATATATACACATGCTGGACTTATCTGCCATTTAGCTAACTCTCAGTGTATGGACATGTTGCACTCATCTGCCATGTACCTAGCACTCTGTTTATGGACATGTTGGACTATTCTGTCATGTAGCTACCTCCCTGTATATGGAAATGTTGGACTCATCTACCATGTAGCTAGCTCACTCTATATGAATATTTTGGACTCGTCTGTCATGTAGATAGCTTTCTGTGCATGGATATGTTGGACTGAACTGTCATGCAGTTAGCGTTCTGTATTTGAACAATTTGGACTTGCCTGCCATGTAGAAAGCTCTCTGTACATGGACATGTTGGACTCCTCAGCATGTAGCAAGCTCTCTCTGTATGAACACGTTGGACTTATCTGCTATGTAGCTAGTATTCTGTATACAAACATGTTGTACTTGTCTGTCATGTAGCTAACTCTCAGTATATGGACAAGTTGGACTCATCTGCCATGTAGGTAACTCTCAGTATAAGGACATGTTGGACTCATATGCTATATAGCTAGAACTCTTTATAAGTAAATGTGGCACTAATCTGTCATGTATCTAGCTCTCCCTATATGGACATTTTCGACTCATCTGCCATATAGCTAGCTCTCTGTGCATAGATATGCTGAAGTGGTCTGCCATGTAGGTAGCTCTCTGTATATGAACATATAGGACATGTTTGCCTTTTAGCTAGCTCTATGTGTATGGACATGTTGGACTCATCAGCCTTGTAGCCTGTTCTCTCTTTATGAACATGTTGGACTCATCTCCCTTGTAGTTCATCCTCTATATATACTTGTTAAACTCATCTGCCATGTAGCTAACTCTCTGTATATGGACATGTTGGATTCATCTGCCATGTAGCTAGTACTCTGTATATGCACATGTTCGACTACTCTGCCATAGAGCTAGCTCTCAGTATATGGACACATTGGAATCATCTGACGTTTAGTTAGAATTCTGTATATGGCAATATTGCCCTACTTTGCAATGTAGCTAGATCTCTGTGTATGAACATATTGGAATTGTCTGCCATGTATCTTGTACTCAGTATGTGCACATAATGGACTCATCAGCCATGTAGCCATCACTCTCTGTATGAACATGTTGGACTCATCTGCTTTTTAGCTAGCCCTCTAAATATACACATGCTTGACTCATCTGCCATGTAGCTAACTCTCTCTATGTGAACATTTTGGACTCGTCTGCCATGTAGCTAGCTCTCTGTGCATGGATATGTTGGATTAATCTGCCTTGTAGCTAGCTATCTGTAAATGAACATATTAGACTTGTCTCCCATGTAACTATCTCTCTGCATATGGACATGTTGGAATCATCTTCCATGTAGCCAGCTCTCTTTGTATGAACATACTGGACTCATCTGCCTTGTACCTCTCTGTATATGGAAACGTTGGACTCATCTGCCATGTAGCTAGAACTCTGTATATGGAAATGTTGCATGACTCGGCCATGTATCTACATCTCTGTATATGGACATTTTGGACTCATCTGCCATGTAGCTAACTCTCAGTATATGGACTTGTGGTCTCATCTGCATATATGGACACCTTGGATTACTCTGTCATATAGCTAGATCTCAGTATATGGACATTTTGGACTCTTCAGCCATGTAGCCAGCTCTCTCTGTATGAACATGTTGTACTCATCTGCCTTGTAGCTAGTCCTCTATATATACACAT
>NW_006408926.1:702005-702670 GCF_000296735.1 Chrysochloris asiatica
ATATGGACATTGTGGATTTGTCTGCCAAGTAGCTAGTTCTCTGTGCAAAGAAATGTTGGACTGATCTGCCATGTAGGTAGCTCTCTATATATGGACTCGTTGGACTCATCAACCATGTACCCACCTTTCCCTGTATGAACATGATGTACTCATCTGCCTTATTGCTGGCCCTCTCTATATATTCATGTTGAACCGATGTTCCATGTAGCTAACTCTCAGTATATGGACATGTTGGACTCATCTGCCATGTAGCTAGTTCTCTATATATGGACATGCAGGACTACTCTGCTTTGTAGGTAGCTCTCGGTATGAACACATGTAGTTATAACTCTGTATATGGAAATGTTGCACTACTTTGCCATGTATCTAGCTCTCTGTATATGAACATTTTGGACTCAACTGCCATGTAGCTACATCTCTGGTCATGGATATGTTGCACTGATTTACCATGTAGGTAGCTCTCTGTATATGAATATATTGGACATGTCTGCCATGTATCTAGCTCTCTGTATATGGACATGTTGGACTCATCAGCCGTATAGCCAGGTCTCTCTATATGAATATGTTCAAATTATCTGCCTTGTAGGTAGCCCTCTATACATACAAGTGTTGGACGCAACTGTCATGTAGCTAACTCTCAGTATATGGACATGTTGGACTCAGCA
>NW_006408926.1:730219-730878 GCF_000296735.1 Chrysochloris asiatica
CTCTCTCTGCATGGATATGTTGGACTGATCTACCATGTAGGTAGTTCTCTATATATGAAAGTATTGGACTTCTCTGTCATGTAGGTAGCTGTCAGTATATGGACATGTTTGACTCATCTGCCATGTAGCTGGCTCTGAGCATATGGACACATTAGACTCATTTGTTATATATCTAGAACTCTGTATATGGAAATGATGCACTGCTCTGACATGTAGCTAGCTATCTGTATAGGGACATTTTGGGCTTGTTTCCCATGTAGCTAGCTTTCTGTTCATGGATATGTTGGACAGATCTTCCACATAGGTAGTTCTCTGTATATGAACATATTGGACATGTCTGCCATGTAGCTACCTCTCTGTATATGAACATGTTGGACTCATCAGACATGTAGCCAGTACTCCCTATAGCAACATGTTTGACTCATCTGCCTTGTAGCTAGTCCTCTATATATACACATGTTGTACTCATCTGGCTTGTAGCTAACTCTCAGTACATGGGCATGTTGGATTCATCTGCTGTGTATCTAGTGCTCTGTATATGGTCATGTTGGACTCATCTGCCATGTAGCTAGTACTCTGTATATGGACATGTTGGAATACTCTGCCATGTAGCTAGCTCTTTGTATATGGACATTTTGGACTCATCTGCCATGTAGGTA
>NW_006408926.1:731363-735576 GCF_000296735.1 Chrysochloris asiatica
CTAGCTCTCTGTGCATAGATATGCTGGACTGATATGCCATGTCAGTAGATCTCTGTATATGAACATTTTGGTCTTGTCTGAATATATTTGACTCATCTGCCTTGTAAATACCCCTCTAAATATACACATGTTGGACTCATCTTCCATGTAGCCAACTCTCAGTATATGGACATGTTGGATTCATCTGCCATGGAGCTAGTACTCTTTACATGGACATGTTTGACTACTCTACCATGTAGCTTGCTCTCAGTATATGGAGACGTTGGACACTTCTGCCATGTATCTAGAGCTCTGAATATGGAAATGTGGCACTACTCTGCCATATAGATACCATTCTGTATATGGACACTTAGGACTCTTCTGCCATGTAGCTAGCTCTCTGTGCATAGATATGCTGGACTGATCTGTCATGTAGGTAGATCATGATATATGAACATATGGTACTTGGCTGCCATATAGCTAGATCTCTGTATATGGACAAGTTGGACTCATCAGCCATGTAGCCAGCTCTCTGTGTATGAACATGTTGGACTCATCTGCCTTGTAGCTAACCCTCTAAATATACACATGTTAGACTCATCTGTCATGTAGCTAACTCTCAGTATATGGACATGTTGGACTCAACTGCCATGTAGGTAGATATTTGTATATGGAAATGTTGCACTACTCTGCCTTTTAGTTAGGTCTCTGTATATGGACACTTTGGACTCATCTACCATGTAGCCAGCTCTCTGTGTATGAACATGTTGGACTCATGTACCTTGTAGCTAACCTTCTAAACATACACATGTAGTTATCTCTCAGTATATGGAAATGATGGATTCATCTGCCATGTAGCTAATACTCTGAGTATGGTCATTTTGGACATGTTGGATTCATGAGCCATGTAGCTAGCTCTCAGTATTTGGACATGTTAGACTCATCTGTCATGTAGCTAACTCTCAGTATATGCACACGTTGGACTCATCTGTCTCGTAGGTAGAACTCTGTATATGGAAATGTTGCACTACTCTGCTATGTAGTTAACTCTTTGTATATGGACATTTTGGACTCATCTGCCATGTAGTTAACTCTCTGTGCATGGATATGTTGGACTGATCTGCCATGTAGGTAGCTCTCTGTATATGAACATATTGGTCTTCTCTGCCATGTAGGTAGATGTCAGTATATGGGCATGTTGGACTCATCAGCCATGTAGTCAGCTCTCTCTGTATGAATATGTTCAACTCATATGCCTTGTACATAGCCCACTAACTATGCACATGTTGGTCTCATCTGACATGTAGCTAACTCTCAGTATATGAACATTTGGGCTCATCTGCCATGTAGCTAGTACTCTGTATTTTGACATGTTGGACTACTCTGCCATGTAGCTAGCCCTCTTTTTATGGACATTTTGGACTCATCTGCCGTGTAGCTAGCTCTCTGTGCATGGATATGTTGGATTGATCTGCCATGTAAGTAGCTCTCTCTATATGAACATATTGGACTTCTCTACCATGTAGGTAGCTGTCAGTATATGGACATGTTGGACTCATCGGCCATGTAGCTAGTGCTGTGTATATGGGAATGTTGCACTACTTTGCCATATAGCTAGCTTTCTGTATATGGACATTATGGACTCGTCTGCCATGTAGCTAGCCCTCTGTATATGCACATTTTGGACTCATCTACCATGTAGGAAGCTCTCTGTGCATGGATATGTTGGATTGATCTGCCATGTAGGTAGCTCTCTATATATGAACATATTAGACTTCTCTACCATGTAGGTAGCTGTCAGTATATGGACATGTTGGAATCATTGATCATGTACTAGTTCTCTGTATATGGGAATGTTGCACTACTCTGCCATGTAGCTAGCTTTCTATATATGGACATTATGGAGTCATCTGCCATGTAGCTAGCTCTCTGTGCATAGATATGCTGGAATGATCTGCCATGTAGGTAGCTCCCTGTATCTAATAATATTGGACTTGTCTGCCAAGTAGCTTTCTCTCTGTAAATGGACATGTTGGACTCATCAGCCATGTAGCCAGCACTCTCTCTATGAACATGTTGGACTTATCTGCCATGTAGCTAGTACTCTGTATATGGACATGTTAGACTACTCTGTCATGTAGCTAGCTCTTAGTATATGGACATGTTGGACTCATCTGCCATGTAGCTAGAACTCTGTATATGGTAATGATGCACTACTCTGCCATGTAGCTAGCTATCAGTATAGGGTCATTATGGACTTGTCTGCCATGTAGCTAGCTCTCTGTGCATGGATATGTTGGACTGATCTGCCACATAGGTAGCTCTTTGTATATGAACACAATGGACATGTCTGCTTCGTAGCTACCTATTTGTATATGGACATGTTGGAAAAATCTGCCATGTAGCCAGCTCTCTCTGTATGAACATGTTGGACTCATCTGCCTTGTAGCTAGCCCTCTATATACACACTTGTTGGACTAATCTGCCATGTAGCCAACTTTCAGTATATGGACATGTTGGACTCATCTGCCTTGTAGCTAGCCTTCTATATACACAACTGTTGGACTCATCTGCCATGTAGTTCACTTTCAGTATATGGACATGTTGGACTCATCTGCCATGTAGCTAGTACTCTGTACATGGACACATTGGACTACTCTTCAATGTAGCTAGCTCTCAGGATATGGACACATTGGACTCATCTGCCATGTAGCTAGAACTCTGTATTTGAAATGTTGCACTACTCGGCCATGTATATAGCTCTCTGTATATGGATATTTTGGACTTACCTGCCATGTAGCCAACTCTCTCTATATGAACATGTTGGACTCATCTGCCTTGTTGCTCGTCCTCTATATATACACATTTTGGACTCACCTGCCATGTAGCTAACTCTCAGTATGTGGACATGTTGGATTCATTTGCCATGTAGATAATACTCTGTATATGGACATGTTGGACTACTCTGCAATGTAGCTAGCTCTCAGTATATTGACACATTGGACTCATCTGTCATGTAGCTAGAACTCTGTATATGGAAATGTTGCACTACTCATCTATGTAGCTACCTCTGCATATATGGAAATTTTTGTCTCATCTGCCATTTAGTTAGCTCTCTGTGCATGGATATGCTGTTCTGATCTGCCATGTAGGTAGCTCTCTGCTTATGAACATATTGGACTTGTCTAAGAAGTTTCTAGCTCTCAGTATATGGACATGTTGGACTCATCAGCCATGTAGCCCTCTCTCTCTGTATGAATATGTTCGACTCATCTGCTTTGTACCTAGCCCACTAAATATACACAAGTTGGTCTCACCTGCCATGTAGCTAACTCTCAGTATATGAACATGTTGGACTCACCTGCCATTTAGCTAGTACTCTGTATATGGACATGTTGGACTACTCTGCTATGTAACAAGCTCTCTGTATATGGATATGTTGGACTCGTCTGCCAAGTAAATAGCTCTCTATGCATGGATATGATGGACTGATCTGCCATGTAGGTAACTCTCTGTATATGAACATATTGGACTTGTCTTCCATGTAGCTAGTTTTTTGTATGTTGATATGTTGGACTCATCAGCAGAATGAAACAATGTCCGATACTGGGCCAACCTCACTACTGCCGCCACACTTGATGCTATTAATGATGTCACCTGGCTGATCCATCCCGTTGGCGGTTTTCCTCTTTTTCTATGACCCTCCACCTTACCCAGCATGGATATGTTGGACTGATTTGCCATGTAGGTAGCTCTCTGTATATTAACATATTGGAATTGTCTACCATGCAGCTAGCTCCCTGTATATGGACATGTCGGACTCGTCTGCCATGTAGGTAGTACTCTGTATATGGATATCTTGGACTTATCTGCGATGTAAGTAGCTCTCTGTATATGAACATATTCGACTTTTCTGCCATGTTGGTAGCTGTCAGTATATATATACACATGTTGGACTCATTTGCCATGTAGCTAGCTCTCAGTATATGGAAATGTTGCACTCATCTGCCATGCAGCTAGAACTCTGTATATGGAAATGATACACTACTCTGCCATGTAGCTAGACCTCTGTATATGGATATTTTGGACTCCTCACCATTTAGGTAGCTCTCTGTGCATAGATATGGTGGACTGATCTGCCATGTAGGTAACTCTCTGTATATAAACATATGGGTCTTGTCTGCCATGTGGCTAGCTTTTGTATATGGACATGTTGTACTCATCAGCCATGTAG
>NW_006408926.1:736831-757501 GCF_000296735.1 Chrysochloris asiatica
ATGGCTAGCCCTCTAAATATACACATGTTGGACTCATCTGCCATGTAGCTAACTCTCAGTATATGGACATGATGGACTCATCTGCAATGTAGCTTGTTCTCTGTATATGGACATGTTGGATTACTCTGCCATGTAGCTAGCTCTAAGGATACGCACACTTTGGACTCATCTGCCATGTAACAAGAACTCTGTATGTGGAAATGTTGCACTACTCTGACATATAGCTAGCTCTGTATATATGGACATTTTGGAATCCTCTGCCATGTAGCTAGCTCTCTTTGCATGGATATATTAGACTGATCTACCTTGTAGGTATCTCACTGTTTATGAACATATTGGACTTGTCTGCCATGCAGCTAGCTCTCTGTATATGGACAAGTTGCACTCATTCACCATGTAGCCAGCTCCCTCTATATGAACATGTTGGACCCATCTGCCTTGTAGCTTATCCTCTAAATATACATATGTTGCACTCACCTTCCATGTAGCTAGCTCTCAGTATATGGACACGTTGGACTCATCTGCCATGTAGAAAGAACTCTGTATGTGGAAATGTTGCACTACTCTGACATGTAGCTAGCTCTCTATATATGGACATTTTGGAATTGTCTGCCATGTAGCTAGCTCTCTGTGCATGGATATATTGGACTGATCTACCATGTAGGTATCTCACTGTTTATGAACATATTGGACTTGTCTGCCATGTAGCTAGGTCTCTGTATATGGACAAGTTGCACTCATCCGCCATGTAGCTAACTCTCTGTATATGGACATTTTGGACTCTTCAGCCATGTAGCCAGCTCTCTGTATGAACATGTTGGACTCATCTGCCTTGTAGCTAATCTCAGCATATGGACATTTTGAACTCATCTGTCATGTAGCTAGTACTCTCTATATGGACATGTAGGATTTTTCTGCAATGCATCCAGCTTTCAGTATATGAACATGTTGGTCTCATCTGCCATGTAGCTAGTACTCTTTATATGGACATGTTGAACTACTCTGCCATGTACCTATTTCTCAGTATATGGATACGTTGGACTCATCTGCCATGTAGCTAGTAGTCTGCATTTGGACACTTTTAACTACTTTGCCAAGTAGCTAGCTATCACTATATGGTCACGTTGTACTCGTCTGCCATGTAGCTAGAAATCTGTAAATACAAATGTTGCACTACTCAGCCATGTAGCTAACTCTCTCTGTGTGAAAATGTTGGATTCATCTGCCTTGTAGCTAATTCTCTATATAAACATGTGTTGGACGCATCTGCCATGTAGCTAACTCTTAGTATATGGGCATATTGGACTCATCTGTCATGTAGCTAGTAATCTATATATAGACATGTTGGACTTCTCTGCCATGTAGCTAGCTCTCAGTATATGGACACATTGGACTCATCTGGCATATAGTTAGAACTCTGTATATGAAAATTTTGCACTACTCTGCCATGTAGCTATCTATCTGTATATGGACATTTTCGACTCATCTGCCATGCAGCTAGCTCTCTGTGCATGGATATCTTGGACTGATCATCCATGTAAGTAGCTTTCTGTATATGAACATATTGGACTGGTCAGCCATGTAGCTCTCTCTCAGTATATGGACATATGGAACTCATCAGCCATGTAGCCATTTATCTCTGTATAAATATGTTAGAATCATATGCCATGTAGCTAGCCCTCTAATTATACACGTGTTGGACTCATCTGCCATGTAGTTAACTCTCAGTATATGGACATGTTGGACTCATCTGCCGTGTAGCTAGTACTCTGTATATGGATATGTTGCACTACTGGGCCATGTAGCTAGCTCTCTGTGCATAGATATGCTGGACCGATCTGCCATGTAGCTAGCTCTCTGTATATGGACATTTTGGACTCATCAGTCATGTAGTCAGCTCTAAGTGTGTGAACATTTTTGACTCATCTGCCTTGTAGCTAATCCTCTATATATACATGTTGGACTCATCTGCCATGTAGCTAACTCTCAATATTCGAACATGTGAGACTCATTGCTGTGTCGCTAGTTCTGTGTATATGGACTTGCTGGACTCCTCTGCCATGTAGCTAACTCAAGGTATATGGACATGTTGGACTCATCTGCCATGTAGCTAGTAGTCTGTATTTGGACATGTTTAACTACTCTGCCATTTAGCTAGCTTTCACTATATGGTCATGTTGTACTTGTCTGCCATGTAGCTAGAGCTCAGTACATGGAAAGGTTTCACTACTCTGCCATGTAGCTAGCTCTCTGTATGTGGACATTTTGGAATCTTCTGCCATGCAACTAGCTCTCTCTGAATGGATATCATGGACTGATCTGCATTGTAGATATCTCTCTGCATATAAACATATTAGACTTGTTTGCCATGTAGCTAGCTCTTAGTATATGGACATGTTGGACTCATCTGCCATGTAGCTAGAGCTCTGTATATGATAATATTGACTACTTTGCCTTGCAGATAACTCTCTGTTTATGGACATTTTGGACTTGTCTGCCATGTAGCATTGATATGTTAGACTGATCTGCCATGTAGGTAGCTCTCTGTATATGAACATAACTGGAATTTTCTGCTATGTCACTAGCTCACTGTATATGGTCATGTTGGACGCATCAGCCTTGTAGCTAGCTCTCTCTGTATGAACATGTGGGAGTCTTCTGCCTTATAACTAGTCCACTATATATACACAAGTTGGACTCATCTGCCATGTAGCTAACTCTCAGTATGTGGACATGTTGGATTCATGTGCCATGTAGCTGGAACTCTGTATATGGACATTTTGGACTTGCCTGCTATGTAGCTAGAACTCTGTATTTGGACAAGTTGGACGACTCTGCGATGTAGCTAGCTGTCAGTATAACAACACATAGTCATCATCCACAATGTACCTAGCTGTCTGTATACGGACATTTTGGACTTGTCTGCCATATAGCTAGCTCTCTGTATATGGGCATGTTGGAATCATCAGCAATGTAGCCAGCTTTCTCTGTATGAACATGTTGGACTCATCTTCCTTGAAGCTATTACTCTATATATACACATGTTAGACTCATCTACCATGTAGCTATCTCTCAGTATATGGACATGTTGGACTCATCTACCATATAGCTAGTACTCTGTATATGGACATGTTGGACTACTCTGCCATGTAGTTAGCTCTCATTATATGGACAATTTGGACTCATCTGCCATGTAGCTACCTCTCTGTGCATGGATATGTTGGACTGATCGGACATAGATATCTCTCTGTATATGAACATTTTAGACTTGTTTGCCATATAGCTAGCTCTCTGTATATGGAAATGTTGGACTCATAAGCCATTTAACCAGCTCTCTCTTTATGAACATGATGGACTCATCTGCCTTGTAGGTAGTCCTCTAAATATACACATGGTGAACTCATCTGTTATGTAGCTAACTCTCAGTATATGGACATGTTGGACTCATCTGCCATGTAGCTCTGTATATGGAATTTTGAACGACTCTTCCATTTAGCTAGAGGTCAGTATATGTACCCATTGAAATCATATGCCATGTAGATTGCTCTCTGTTGATGGACATTTTGGACTTGTCTGCCATGCAGCTAGCTCCCTGTATATGGACACGTTAGACTTATCTTACCATAGAGATAGAACTCTGTATTTGGAAATGTTGTACTACTCTGCCATGTAGCTAGCTCTCTCTATTTGGATATATTTCACTTCTCTGCCACGTAGCTAGCTCACTGTGCATGATATGTTCGACTGATGTGCCATGTAGGTATCTCTCTGTATTTGAACATATTGGACTTTTCTGCCATGTAGCTAGCTCTCAGTATATGGACATGTTGAAGTCATCAGCCATGTAGCCAGATCTCTCTGTATGAACATGTTGGACTCATCTGCCTTGTAGGTAGTCCTCTATATCTACACATGGTCGACTCATCTGCCATGTAGCTAATTCTCAGTATATGGACATGTTGAACTCATATGCCATGTAGCTAATACTCTGTATATGGAATTTTGGATGACTCTGAGATGTAGCTATCTGTCAGTATATGGACACGTTGGAATCATCTGCCAAGTAGTTAGCACTCTGGAGAAGGACATTTTGGACTTCTCTACTATATAGCTAGCTCTCTGTTTATGGACATGTTGGACTCATCAGCCATGTAGCCAGCTTTCTATGTATATACATGTTGGACTCATCTGCCTTGTAGCTAGCCCTCTAAATATTCACATGTTTGACTCATCTGCCATGTAGCTAACTCTCACTATTTGGACATGATGGACTCATCTGCCATGTAGCTAATACTCTGTATATGACCATGTTATACTGCTCTGCCATGTAGCTAGCTGTCAGAATAAGGATACATTGGAATCATCTGCCATGTAGTTAACTCTCAGTACATGGACACCTTGGTGTCATCTGCCATATAGCTAGAACTCTGTATATGGACATTTTAGACTCTTATGTCATGTAGCTAGCTCTCTATGCATGGATATGTTGGACTGATCTGCCATATAGGTTGTTTTCTGTATATAAACATTTTGGGCTTGTATGCCATGGAGTTAGCTCTCATGATATGTACATGTTGGACTTATCAGCCATGAAGCTTGTACTCTGTATATGGACATTTTGGACGACTTTGCCACATAGCTAGCTGTCAGTATAAGGAAACGTTGGAATCATCTGCCATGTAGTTAGCTCTCTGTATATGGATATTTTGGCCTTGTCTGACATCTAGCTAGCTCTCTTTATATGGACATGTTGACCTCATCAGCCATGTTGCCAGATCTTTCTGTATGAACATGTTGGACTCATTTGCCTTGTAGCAAGTACTCTGTATATGGACATGTTGGACTACTCTGCCATGTAGCTATCTCAATATATGGACATGTTGGACTCATCTTCCAAGTAGCTGAAACTCGGTATATGGAAATGTTGCACTCCTCTACCATGTAGCTAGACTCCTGTATATGGACATTTTAAACTCGTCTGCAATATAGCTATTTCTATGCATGGATATGTTGGACTGATCTGCTATATAGTTAGCTCCCTACATATAAACATACTGGATTTGTCTGCAATGTACCTAGTTCTTTGTATATTGACATGTTGGACTCATCAGCCATGTACCTAACTCACAGTATATGGACATATTGGCTTCATCTGCTTTGTAGCTAGTCCTCTATATATACACATGTTGGACTCATATGCCATGTAGCTATCTGTCAGTATATGGACATGTTGTACCCATCTGTCATTTATCTAGTACTGTTTATATGGACATGTTGGACTACTCTGCCATGTAGCTAACTCACTGTATATGGAAACGTTAGAATCATCTGTCATATAGCTAGAACTATGTATTTGGAAATGAGGCACTATTCTGCCATGTAGCTTGCTCTCCATATAGGGATATTTTTGACTCATCTGCCATGTAGCTAGGTCTCTGTATGGATATGTTAGACTGATCTGCCATGTAGGTTGCTCTGTGTATATGAACATATTGGACTTGCTGTCATGTAGCTATCTCTCTGTATATGGAAATGTTGTACTCATCAGTCATGTAGCCAGCTCTCTGTGTATGAACACTGTGTACTCATCTGCCTTTTATCTTGTCCTCTATATACAAACATGTTGGACTCATCTGCCATGTAGCTAACTCTCAGTAAATGTACATGTTTGACTCATCTGCCATGTAGCTAACTCTCAGTATATGGAAATGTTGGACTCATCAGCCATGTAGCCAGCTGTCTCTGTATGAACATGTTGGACTCATCTGCCTTGTAGCTAGTCCTCTATATATACACATGCTGGAATCATCTGCTATGTAGCTAACTCTCAGTATATGGACATTTTGGACTCATCTAACATGTAGCTAGTTCTCTTTATATGGACATGTTGGACTACTCTGCCATGTAGAAAGCTCTCAGTATATGGACACTTTGGACTCCTCTGCCATGTAGTTTGAAATCTGTATATGGACATTTTGGACTCGTCTGCCATGTAGCTAACTCTCAGTATATGGACTTGTTGGACTCATCTGCCATGTAGCTAACTCTCAGTATATGGACACGTTGGGCTCATCTGCCATGAAGCTAGTACTCTAAATATTCATATGTTGAATTCATCAACTATGAATCTAACTCCCAGTATATGGACATGTTATACTCATCTGCCATGTAGCCAGCTTGTTGTATATGAACATGTTGGACCATCAGCCTTGTGGCAAGCCCTCTAAACATACACATGTTGGACTCATCTGTCATGAAACTAATTCTCAGTATAGGGCCATTTTAGACTACTCTGCCATATAGCTAGCTCTCAGTATATGGACACGTTGGACTCATCTGCCATGTAGCTAGTACTCTAAATATACATATGTTGGACTCATTTGCTACATAACTAACTCCCAGTGTATGCATATGTTGGACTCATCCGCCATATAACCAGCTCTCACTGTGTGAACATGTTGGACCTAACTGCCTTGATCAAGTACTCTATATATACACATGTTAGACTAATCTGCCATGTAGCTAACTCTCAGTATATGGACATGTTGGACTCATCTGACATGTGGCTAGTATTCTGTGTGGAAATATTGGACAACTCTGACATGGAGCTAGCTCTCAGAATAACAACACGTTGGACTCATCTGCCATGTAGCTAGAATTCTATATATGGAAATGTTGCACTACACTGCCAAGTAGCTAGCTCTCTGCATATGAACATTTTGGACGTGTCTGCCTTGTAGCTAACTCTCTGTGCATGGATATGTTGTACATATGTTGGTCTGCACTTTAGGTAGCTCTCTGTATATGAACATGTTGGACTTGTCTACCATGTGGCTTGCTTTCTGTATATGGACATGTTGGACTTATCAGCCATGTAGCCAGCTCTCTCTGTATGAACATGTTGGACTCATCTGATTTATAGCTAGTCTTCTATATATACACATGTTGGACTCATCTACCATGTAGCTAACTCTCAGTATTGGACATGTTGGTCTCATCTGCCCTGTAGCTAGTACTCTGTATATGGACATGTTGGACTACTCTGCCATGTAGCTAGCTCTCAGAATATTGACACGTTGGACTCATCTGCCAAGTACCTACTACTCTGTATATGGAAAAGTTGCACTACTCTGCCAAGTAGCTAGCTCTCTGTATATGGACATTTTGGACTTGTATGACATGTAGATAGCTCTCTGTGCATGGATATGTTGTTCGGATCTGCCATGTAGGGAGCTCCATATATATGAACATATTGGCCTTGCCTGCCATGTAGCTAGCTCTCTGCATATGGACATATTGGGCTCTTCATGCATGTAGCCAGCACTCTGTATGAGCATGTTGGACTCATCTTCCTTGTAGCTAGTCCTCTATATATACACATATTGCACTCATTTGCCATGTAGCTAACTCTCAGTATATGGACATGTTGGTCCCATCTGCCCTGTAGCTAGTACTCTGTATTTGGACACGTTCGACTACTCTATATAGGGAAACGTTGGGCTCATCGGCCAGCTCTTTCTGTATGAACATGTTGGACTCATCTGCCTTGTGTCTAGTCCTCTGTATATACACAAGTTGGACTCATATGCCATGTAGCTAACTCTCAGTATATGGACATGTTGACCTCATCTGCCTTGAAGCTAGTCCTCTACATATACACCTGTTGGACTTAACTGCTATGTAGCTAACTTTTAGTATATGGACATGTTGGACCCATCTGCCATTTAGCTAATACACTTTATATGGACATGTTGGACTACTCTGCCATGTAGCTAACTCATTGTATATGGACACGTTAAAATCATCTGTTATGTAAATAGAACTCTGTATATGGAATTCAGGCACTATTCTGCCATGTAGCTAGCTCTCTGTATAGGGATATTTTTGACTCGTCTGCCATGTAGCTAGCTCTCTGTGTATGGACATGATAGACTGATCTGTCATGTAGGTAGCTCTGTGTATATGAACATATTGGACTTGCTGTCATGTAGCTAGCCCTCTGTATATGGAAATGTTATACTCATCAGTCATGTAGCCAGCTCTCTGTGTATGAACACTTTGGACTAATCTGCCTTGTATCTTGTCCTCTATATATAACCATGTTGGAATCATCTGCCATGTAGCTAACTCTCAGTATATGAACATGTTGGAATCATCTGTCATGTAGATAACTCTCAATATATGGACATATTGGACCTATCTGCCATGTAGCTAGTACTCTGTATTTGGACACGTTGGACTACTCTGCCAAGTAGCTATCTCTTTGTATAGGGACACGTTGGACTCATCTGCCATGTAGGGAGAACTCTGTATATGGAAATGTTTCACTACTCTACCATGTAGCTAGCTCTCAGTATATGGACATTTAGGACTCATCTGACATGTAGCTAGTATTCTGTGTATGGACATGTTGGACTACTCTGCCAGTTAGAAAGCTCTCAGTATATGAACACTTTGGGCTCCTCTGCCATGTACCTTGAAATCTGTATATGGACATTTTGGTCTCGTCTGCCATGTAGCTAACTCTAACTATAAGGACGTGTTGGATTCATCTGCCTTGGAGCTAGTACTCTGTATATGGACATACTGGACTACTCTCAGTATAATAACACACTGTACTCATCTGCCATGTAGCTAGTGCTCTCAGTATTCATATGTTGGAATCATCTGTTATGTAGCTAACTGCCAGTATATGGACATGATGGACTCATCTGCCATGTAGCCAGCTTGTTTTGTATGAATATGTTGGACTCATCTGCCTTGTAGCTAGCCCTCTAAACATACACATGTTGAACTCATCTGCCATGAAGCTAATTCTCAATATATGGACATGTTGGACTCATCTGACATGTAGCTACAACTCTGTATATGGACATGTTGGACTACTCTGCCATATAGCTAGCTCTCAGTATATGGACATGTTGGACTCGTACGCCATGTAGCTAGTACTCTAAATATTCATATGTTGGACTCATCTGCTACATAGCTAACTCCCAGTATATGCACATGTTGGACACAACAGCCATATAACCAGCTCTCTATGAACGTGTTGGACTCATCTGCCTTGATCAAGTCCTCTATATATACACATGTTAGAATTATATGCCTTGTAGCTAACTCTCAGTATATGGACATGTTGGGCTCATCTAACACGTAGCTAGCATTCTGTATATGGACATTTTGGTCTCGTCTGCCATGTAGCTAACTCTAACTATAAGGACGTGTTGGACTCATCTGCCTTGGAGCTAGTACTCTGTATATGGACGTACTGGACTACTCTCAGTATAATAACACACTGTACTCATCTGCCATCTACCTAGTACTCTGTATATGGAAATTTTGCACTACTCTCTCATGTAGCTAGCTCTCTGTATATGAACATTTTGGACTCGTCTGCCATGTATATGAACATTTTGTACTCTCTGTGCATGGATATGATGGAATGGTCTGCCCTTTAGGTAGCACTCTGTTTATGAACATATTGGACTTGTCTACCATGTGGCTAGCTCTCTGTATATGGACATGTTGGACTCATCAGACATGTAGCCAGGTCTCTCTGTATGAACATGTTGGACTCATCTGACTTGTAGCTACTCCTCTATGTATACACATGTTGTACTCATCTGTATATGGACAGGTTGGACTCATTAGCCTTTTAGCTAGTACTCTGTATATGGCATGTTGGACTACTCAGCCATCTAGCTAGCTCTCAGAATATTGACATGTTGGACTCATCTGCCATCTACCTAGTACTCTGTATATGGAAATGTTGCACTATTCTGCCATGTAGCTAGCTCTCTGTATATGGACATTTTGGACTCGTATGCCATATAGATAGCTCTCTGTACATGGATATGTTGTTCGGATATGCCATGTAGGTAGCTCCCTGTGTAAGAACATATTGGCCTTGTCTGCCATTTAGCTAGCTCTCTGCATATGGACATATCGGGCTCTTCAGGTATGTAGCCATTTCTCTCTGTTGAACATGTTGGACTCATCTGCCTTGTAGCTTGTCCTCTCTATATACACACGCTGTACTTATCTGCCATGTAGTTAACTCTCAGTATATGGATATGTTGGACCAATCTGCCATGTAGCTAGTACTCTGTATTTGGACACCTTGAACTACTCTGCCATGTATCTAGCTCTCTGTATAGGGACACTTTGGACTAATGAGCCATGTATGTAGAAGTCTATATTTGGAAATGTTGCACTACTCTGCCATGTAGCTAACTCTCTGTATATGGACGTTTTGCACTCGTCTGCAAAGTAGCTAGCTCACTATGCATGGATATGTTGCACTGATCTGCCATGTATCTAGATCTCTGTATATGGACACGTTGTATTTATCTGTCATGTAGCTAGAACTCTATATGGAAATGTTGCACTACTCTGCCGTGAAGGTAGCTCTCTGTATATGAACATATTGCACTTGTCTGCTATGTAGCTAGCCCTCAGTATATGCACATGTTGGACTCATCTGCCATGTAGCTAGAACTCTGTATATGGAAATGTTGCACTAGTCTGCCATGTAGGTTGCTCTCTGTATGTGGACATTTTGGAGTCTTCTGCCATGTAGCTAGGTCTCTGTACATGGATATTTTGGACAGATTTGCCATGTAGGTAGCTTTTTGTGTATGAAGATGTTGGATTTCTCTGTCATGTAAATAGCTCTCTAAATAAGGACATGTTGGACTCATCAGCCATATACCCAGCTATCTTTGTATGAACATATTTGACTCATCTGTCTTGTAGCTATCCCTCTAAATATACACATGTTGGATTCCTCAGCAATGTAGCTTACTCTCAATATATGGACATGTTGGACTCATCTGCCATGTAGCTAGTACTCTGTATATGGACATGTTGGACTACTCTGCCATGTAGCTAGTTCTCAGTAAATAGACAAGTTGTATTCATCTGCCATGTACCTAGAAAACTGGATATGGAAATGTTGCACTACTATGCAATGTATCTAGCTCTCTGTAATGGACACGTTGGACTCATGTGCCAAGATGCTAGAACTTTGTATATGCAAATGTTACATACTCTGGCATGTAACTAGCTCTCTGTATATGAACATTTTGTACTTGTCTGCCATGCAGCTACCACTTTGTACATGGATATGTTAGACTGATCTACCATGTAGGTAGCTCTCTGTATATGAAGATATTGGACTTTTCTGCCATGTAGCTAGCTCTATGTATATGGACATAAGGGACTCAGCAACCATGTAGCCAACTCTCTGTTTATGAACATGTTGGACTCATCTGCTTGTAGCTAACTCTGAGTATATGGACATGTTGAATTCATCTTCCATGTAGCTAGTACTCTGTATATGGACATGTCGGAATATCCTGCCATGTAGCTAGGTCTCGGTATATGGACATGTTGAACTCATCTGTCATGTAGCCAGCTCTCTATGTATGAACATGTTGGACTCATCTGCCTTTTAGTTAGCCCTCTAAATATACACATGTAGGATTCGTCTGCCATGTAGCTAAATCTCTGTATATATGGACATGTTGCACTAATCTGCCATATAGCTAACTCTCTGTATATGAACAATTTGGACTCATCTGCCATGTAGCTACTTCTCTGTACATGGATATGTTGGACTGATCAGACATGTAAGTAGCTCTCTGTATAGGAACATATTGGACTTGTCTGCCATGCAGTTAACTCTCTGTATATGGACATGTTGGACTCAGCAGCCATGTAGCCAGCTCTCTGTGTATCAACATGTTGGACTTATCTACCTTGTAGTTAGCCCTCTAAATGTACACATATTGTTTTCATCTGCCATGTAGCTATCTCTTAGTATATGGACATGTTTTAATGCTCTGCCATGTAGCTAGTACACTGTATATGGACATGTTGCATTACTCTTTCATATAACTAGCTCTCAGTATATGGACACGATGTATTCATCTGCCGTGTACTAGAGCTCTTTATATGGAAATGCTGCACTACTCTGCCATGTAGCTAGCTCTCTCTATATGGACACGTTGGACTCATCTGCCACGTAGCTAGAACCCTGTATATGGAAATGTTGTACTATTCTGTATTGTATCTAGCTCTGAGTATATGGACACGTTGATATCATCTGCATTGTAGATAGAACTGTGTATATCGGAATGTTGCAATACTCTGCCATGTTGCCAGCTCTCTATATATGGACACATTGGACTCATATGCCATGTAGTTAGAACTTAGTATATGGAAATGTTGCACTACTCTGCCATGTAACTAGTACTCTGTATATGGAAATATTGGACTACTCTGCCATGGAGATAGCTCTCTGTATATGGACATTTTGGACTCCTTTGTCATGTAGCTAGCTCTCTGTGCATGGATATGTTGGAATGATCTGTCATGTAGGTAGCTCTTCATATATGAACATAGTGGACTTGTCTGCCATGTAGCTAGCTATCATTATATGGACATATATGGACTCATCAGCCATGTAGCTTTCTCTCTGTGTATGAGAATTTTGGACTCACCTGCCTTGTAGCTAGTCCTCTATATATACACACGTTGGACTCATCTGCTATGTATCTAGTACTCTGTATATGGACATGTTGGACTACTCTGCCATGTTGCTAGCTCTCAGTATATAGACACGTAGCCATGTAGCTAGAACTAAGTATATGGGCATGTTGGACTACTCTGCCATGTAGCTAGCTCTCAGTATATGGACACATTGGACTCATCGGCCATGTAGCTAGAACTCTGTATATGGAAATGTTTCACTTCTCTGCCATGTAGCTAACTCTCTGTATATGGACATTTTGGTGTCATCAGCCATGTAGCCTTCTCTCTGTGTATGAGAATTTTGGACTCACCTGCCTTGTAGCTACTCCTCTATATATACACATGTTGGAATCATCTGACTTGTAGCTACTCCTCTATATATTGGACTCATCTGCCATGTAGCTAGAAATCTGTGTATCGTAATGTTGCACTACTCTGCCATGTAGCTGGAAATCTGTATATGGTAACGTTGCACTTCTCTGCCATGTATCTGGCTGTCTGTATATGGACGCGTTGGACTCATCTGTCAAGTAGCTAGAACTTTGTATATTGAAATATTGCACTGATCTGCCATGTTGCTAGCTCTGTGTATATGAACATTTTGTACTCGTCTGCCATGTAGCTAGCACTCTGTACATGGAAATGATGGACTGATCTGTGTATATGAAGATATTGGACTTGTCTACCATGTAGCTAGCTCTCACTATATGGACACGTTGGACTCATCTGCCATGTATCTAGAACTCTGTATATGGAAATGTTGCACTACTCTACCATGTAACTAGCTCTCTGTATAAGGACATTTTGGACTCGTCTGCCATGCAGCTAGCTTTCTGTACATGGGTATGTGGGACTGATCTGCCATGTAGGTAGCTCTCTGTATATGAACATATTGGACTTCTCTGCCAGAGAGCTAGCTCTCAGTATATGAACATGTTGGACTCATCAATCTTGTATCCAGCTCTCTGTGTATTAACATGTTGGACTCATCTGCATTGTAGCTAGCCCTCTATATATACATGTTGGAATCATCTGCCATGTAGCTAGTAGTACTCTGTATATGGACAAGTTGGAGTACTCTGCCATGTAGCTAGAATTCTTTATATGGAAATGTTGCACTGCTCTGCCAAGTAGCTAGCTCTCTCTACATGGATATGTTGGACTTATCTGCTATATAGTTAGTTGTCTGTATATGAAGGTATTGAACTTGTTTGCCATGTAGGTAGCCCTCTAAATATACACATGCTGGACTCCTTTACCACGTAGCTAACTCTCAGTATATGACATGTTGTACTCATCTGCCATGTAGCTAGCTCTCTGTGTATGAACATGTTGGACTCATTTGCCTTGTAGCTAGCCCTCTATGTATACACATGTGGGATTCATCTACAATGTAGCTAAATTTCAGTATATGGACATGTTGGACTACTCTGCCATGTAGCTAGCTCTCAGTATATGGATATGGTTGACCCATTTGCCATGTAGCTTAAACTCTGCATATAAAAATGTTGCACTACTCTGCAATGTAGCTAGCTCTCTGTATTTGGACACGTTGATCTAATCTGCCATATAGCTAGAACCCTGTATATGGAGATGTTGGAGTACTCTGCCATGTAGCTAGCTCTCAGTATATGGACAGGTTAGACTAATATGCCATGTAGCTAGAACACTGTAGATGGAAATTTCGCATTACTCTGCTTTGTAGCTGTCTCTCAGTATATGGACATGTTGGACTCATCTGCCATATATCTTGAACTCTATATATGGAAATGTTGCACTACTCTACCATGTATCTAGCTCTCTGTATAAGGACATTTTGGACTCGTCTGCCATGTATCTAGCTTTCTGTACATGGATATGTGGGACTGATCTGCCATGTAGTTAGCTCTATGTATATGAACATATTGGACGTGTCTGTCATATAGCTAGTTCTCAGTAGATGGACATGATGGACTCATCAGGCAAATAGCCAGCTTTCTGTGTATGAACATGTTGGACTCATCTGCATGTAGTTTGTACTCTGTATATGGACATGTTGGACTACTCTGCCATGTAGCTAACACTCAGTATATGGACATGATGGAATCATCTGCCTTGTAGCTAAAATTCTGTATATGGAAATGTTACACTGTTCTGCAATGTTGCTAGCTCTTTGTATATGGACACATTGGACTCATGTGCCATGTAGCTAGAGCTCTCTATATGGACATGTTGCACTACTCTGCCATGTAGGTAGCTCTTTTTACATGGATATGTTGGACTGATCTTCCATGTAGGTATCTCTCTGTATATGAACATACTGGCTTATTTGCTATGCAGCTAGCTCTCAATATATGGACGTGTTGGACTCATCAGCTATGTAGCCAGCTCTCTGTGTATGAACATGTTGGACTCATCTCCCTTGTAGTGAGCACTCTAAATATGCACATGTTGGATACATCTGCCATGTAGATAACTCTCAGTATATGGACATGTTGGAATTATCTGCCATGAAGCTTGTACACTCTATATGGACATCTTGGACTACTCGCCATGTAGCTAGGTCTCAGTATATGGATACTTTTGACTCATCTGCCATGTAGGTAGCTCTCTATATATGAGGATATTGGAATTTTCTGCCATAAGAGCCAGCTCACTTTATAGGGACATGTTGGACCCATCTCCCATATAGCCAGCTCACTCTGTATGAATATGTTGGACTCATCTGCCTTGTAACTTGCTCTTAGTATATGGACATGTTAGACTCATGTGCCATGCAGCTAAAATTCAGTATATTGAAATGAGGCACTACTCTGCCTTGTAGCTAGCTCTCTTTATTTGGGCATGTTGGATTCATCTGCCATGTAGCTAGAACTCTCTATATGGAAATGCTGCACTACTCTGCCATGTAGCTAGCCCTCTGTATATGGACATTTTGCACTCATCTGCCATGTAGCTGTAACTCTGTATATGGAATTGTTTCACTGCTTTGCCATGTAGCTAACTCTCTGTACATGGATATGTTATACTGATCTGCTATGTAGGTAGCTCTCTGTATATGAAGATATTTGACTTGTCTGCCATGTAGCTAGCCCTCTAAATATACACATGTTGAACTCATCTACCATGTAGTTAACTCTCAGTATATGAACATGTTGTACTCATCTGCATGTTTCTAGCTCTCTGAGTATGAACATGTTGGACTCATTTGTTGTGTAGTTAGCTCTCTAAATATACATATGTTTGGCTCATCTACCATGTAGCTACCTCTCAGTATATGGATATGCTGGACTCATCTGCCATGTAACTAGAACTCTGTATATGGACATGTTGGACTACTCTGCCATGTAGCTACATGTAGCTACAACTCTGTATATGGGCATGTTTAACTATTCTGCCATGTAGCTAATGCTCAGTATATGGTCACGTTGGATTCATCTGCCATGTAGCTAAACCCTGTATATGGAAATGATGCACCACTCTGCCATGTAGCTAACTCTGTTTATATGGACATTTTGGACTCGTCTGCCATGTAGGAAGCTTTCTGTACATGGATACGTTGGACTGATCTGCCATGTAGGTAGCTGTCTATATATGAACATATTGGACTTGTCTGCATTGTAGCTAGCTCTCAGTGTATGGACGTGTTGGACTCATCAGGCATATAGCAGGCTCTCTCTGTATGAATATGTTCGACTCATCTGCCTTGTAGCTAGCACTCTAAATATATACATGTTGGACTCATCTGCCATGTAGCTTTCTCAGTATATGGACATGTTGGGCTCATTTGTAATGTAGCTAGTACTCTGTATATTTACATGCTTGACTACTATGCCTTGTAGCTAGCACTCAATATATGGACACTTTGGACTCATCTGCCATGCAGCTATCTTTCAGTATATGCACACGTTGGATTCATCTGCCATGTAGCTAGATATCTGTATAAGGAAATGCTGCACTACACTGACAAGTAGCTAGCTTTCTGTATATGGACATTTTGGATTCGTCTTCCATGTAGCTAGCTCTCTGTGCATGGATATGATGCACTGATCTTCTATGTAGGTAGCTCTGAATATATGAACATATTGGACTTGTCTGCCATATAGGTAGCTCTCAGTATATGGACATGTTGGACTCATCAGCCATGTAGAAAGCTCTCTCTGTATGAATATGTTCTACTCATCTGCTTTGTAGCTAGCCCACTAAATATACACATGTTGGACTCATCCACCATGTATATAACTCTCAGTATATGGACATGTTGTACTCATCTGTCATGTAGCTAACTCTCAGTATATGTACATGTTGGACTCATCTGCCATGTAGCTAACTCTCAGTATATGAACATGTTGGACCCATTTGCCATGTAGTTAGTACTCTGTATTTGGACACGTTGGACTACTCTGCCATGTAGTTAGCTCTCTGTATAGGGACACGTTGGACTCATCTGGCATGTAGTGAGAGCTCTGTATATAGAAATGATACACTACTCTGTCATGAATCTAGCTCTCTGTGTTTGGACATTTTGGACTCATCTGCCATGTCCCTAGCTCTCTGTGCATTGATACTTTGGACAGATCTGCCATGTAGGTAGGTCTCTGTATATGAACATATTGGACTTGTCTGCCATGTAGCTAGCTGTTAGTATATGGAAATTTTGGACTCCTCAGCCATGTAGCCAGCTCTCACTTTATGAATATGTTCGACTCATCTGACTTGTAGCTAGCCCTCTAAATATACACATGTTGGACTCATTTGCCATGTAACTAACTCTCAGAAAATAGATATGATGGACTCATCTGCCATGTTGCTAGTTCTCTGTATATGGACAGGTTGGATTACTCTGCCATGTAGCTAGCTCTCAGTATATGGACAATTTGGACTCATCTGCCATGTAGCTAGAACTCTGTATGTGGAAATGTTGCACTCCGCTGTCATGTAGCTAGCTCTCTGTATATGGACATTTTGGAATCGTCTGCTATGTAGCTAACTCTCTGAGCATGGATATATTGGACTAATCTACCATGTAGGTAGTTCATTGTATATGATCATATTGGACTTGTCTGCCATGTAAATAGCTCTTTGTACATGGACAAGTTGCACTCATCAGGCATGTAACCAGCTCTCTCTGTATGACCATGTTGGAATCATCTACCTGACAGCTAATCCTCTATATATACATATGTTGGACTCATCTGCCATGTAGCCAGTTGTCTCTGTATAAATATGTTAGACTCATCTGCCATGTAGCTAGCCCTCTAAATATACATGTGTTGGACTCATCTGCCATGTAGCTAACTCTCAGTATATGGACACGTTGGACTCATCTGCCATGTAGCTAGTACTCAGTATATAGAAATGTTGCACTACTCTGCCATGTATCTAGCTCTCTGTGCATAGATATGCTGGACTGATCTGCCATGTTTGTAGCTCTCTGTATATGAACATATGAGACGTGTCTGCCATGTAGCTAGCTCTCTTTATATGGACATGTTGGACTCATCAGCAATATAGATAGCTCTATGTGTGTGAACATTTTCGACTCATCAGCCTTGTAGCTAATCCTCTATATACACGTGTTGGAGTCATCTGCCGTGGAGCTAACTCTCAGTATATGGACACATTGGACTCACCTGCCATGTAGCTAGTAGTCTGTATTTGGACATGTTTAACTACTATGCCATGTAGCTAGCTTTCACTATATGGTCACGTTGTACTTGTCTTCCATGTAGCTAGATCTCTGTACATAGAAATGTTGCACTACTCTGCCATGTAGCTAGCTCTCTGTATATGGACATTTTGGATTCGTCTGCCAATTATCTAGCACTCTGCACATGGATATGTTGGACTGATCTGCTATGTAGGTAGCTCTCTGTATATGAAAATATTGGAATTTTCTGCCATGTAGCTATCCCTTTTAATATATATATGTTGGACCCATCTGCCACGTAGCTAACTCTAAGTGTATGCACATGTTGGAGTCATCTGCCATGTAGCCTGCTCACTCTGTATGATCATGTTCGACTCATCTGCTTTGTAGCTAGCCTTCTAAATATACATACGTTGGACTCATGTGCCATGTAGCTAACTCTCAGTATATGGACATGATGGACTCATCTGCCTTGTAGCTAGCCCTCTAAATATACACATGTTGCACTCATCTGCCATGTATCTAACTCTCAGAATATGGACATGTTGGACTCATCTGCCATGTAGCTAGTACTCTGTATATGGAAATGTTGCACTACTATGCCATGTATCTAGCTCTCTGTATATGGACATGTTGGACTCGTCTGCCAATTATCTAGCACCCTGCACATGGACATGTTGGACTGGTCTGCTATGTAGGCAGTTCTCTGTATATGAAGATATTGGACTTTTCTGCCATGTAACTAGCCCTCTTAATATACATATTTTGGACTCATCTACCACATAGCTAAATCTAAGTGTATTCACATGTTAGACTCATCTGCCATGTAGCCTGCTCTCTCTGTATGATCATTTTGGACTCATCTGCCTTGTAGCTAGCCCTCTAAATATACATATGTTGGACTCATTTGCCATGTAGCTAACTTTCAGTATATGGACATGTTGGACTCAACAGCCATGTAGCTAGAACTCAGTATAAGAACATGTTGGACTACTCTAACATGTAGCTAGTTCTCTCTATATGGACACGTTGGACTCATCTGTCATGTAGCTAGAACTCTTTATATGGAAATATTGCACTACTCTGCCATGTAGCTAGCTCTCTGTATATGGAAATGTTTCACTACTCTGCCATGTAGCTAGTTCTCTGAACATGGACACATTGGGCTCATCTGCAATGTACCTAGAACTCTGTATATGGACGTGTTGCACTGTTCTACCATGTAGCTAGCTCTCTGCATATGTACATTTTGGAATCGTCAGCCATGTAGGTAGCTCTCTGTGCATGGATATGTTAGACTAATCTGGCATGTAGGTATCTCTCTGTATATTAAGATATTTGACTTGTCTGCCACATAGCTAATCCTCTAAATATACATATGTTGGACTCATCTGCCACATAGATAATTCTAAGTGTATGGACATGGTGGACTCATCTGCCATGTATCCAGCTCTCAGTGTATGAACATGTTAGACTAATCTGCCTTGTAGCTAGCCATCTAAATATACATATGTAGGACTGATCTGGCACGTAGCTAACTCTCAGTATATGGACATGTTGGACTCATCGGCCATGTAGTTAGTACCCGGTATATGGACATTTTGGACTACTCTGCTATTTAGCTAGCTCTCAGTATATGGACACTTTGGACTCACCTGGCATGCAGCTAGAACTCCATATATGGACATGTTGGACTACTCTGCCATGTAGCTAGCTCTCAGTATATGCACACGTTGGACTACTCTGCCATGTAGCTAGAACTCTATATATGGAAATGTTGCACTACTCTGCCATGTAGCTAGTTCTCTGTATATGGACATTTTAGTCTTATTTGCCATGTAGCTAACTCTCTGTACATGGATATGATGGATTGATCTGACATGAAGGTAGCTCTCTGTATATGAACATATTGGTCTACTCTGCATTGTAGATAACTCTCAGTATATGGACATGATGGACTCATTAACCATGGAGCCAGTTGTCTTTGTATGAACATGTTGTACTCATCTGCCTTGTAGCTAGCCCTCTAAATATAAACCTGTTTGAATAAACTTGCATGTATCTAACTCTCAGTATATGTACATGTTTGACTACACTGCCATTTAGTTAGATCTCAGTATATGGACCCGTTGGAGTACTCTGCCATGTAGCTAGAACTCCGTATATGGAAATGTTGCACTACTCTGCCATGTAGCTAGTACTCTGTATATGGGCATGTTGGACTAATCTGACATGTAGCCAGCTCTCAGTATATGGACACGTTTTATTCATCTGCCATGTACCTAGAACTCTGTATATGGAAATGTTGCACTACTCTGTCATGTATTTAGTTCTCTGTAATGGACACGTTGGACTCATCTGCCAAGTTGCTAGAACTTTGTATATGCAAATGTTGCACTACTCTGACATGTAGCTAGCTCTCTGTATATGAACATTTTGTACTCGTCTGCCATGTAGCTAACACTTTGTACATGGATATGTTAGACTGATCTGCCATGTAGGTAGCT
>NW_006408926.1:757885-760477 GCF_000296735.1 Chrysochloris asiatica
TCTGTATATGGACAATTTGGACTTGTCTGCCTCGTAGCTAGCTCTCTGTACATGGATTTGTTGGACTGATCGGCCATGTAAGTAGCTCTCTGTATTTGAAGATATTGGACTTGTCTGCCATGTAGCTAGCTCTCTATATAGACATGTTGGACTCATCAGCGATGTAGGCAGCTCTCTGTGTAAGACCATGTTGGACTCATATACCTTGTAGTTGGCCCTCCAAATATACACATGTTGGATTATTCTACCATGTAGATACCTCTTAGTATATGAACATGTTTTAATACTCTGCCATGTAACTAGTACTCTGTATATGGATATGTTGGACTACTCTGCCATGTAACTAACGCTCAGTATATATACACGATGTATTCCCCTGCCATGTACTAGAACTCTTTATATGGAAATGTTGTACTACTCTGCCATTTAGCTAGCTCTCTATATATGGACACGTTGGACTCATCTGCCACGTAGCTAGAACCCTGTATATAGAAATGTTGCACTACTCTGTATTATATCTAGCTCTGAGTATATGGACACGTTAATATCATTTGCCATGTAGCTAGAACTGTGTATATGGAAATGTTGCTATACTCTGCCACGTTGCTAGCTCTCTATATATGGAAACATTGGACTCATATGCCATGTAGCTAGAACTCAGTATATGGAAATGTTGCACTACTCTGCCATGTATCTATTACTCTGTATATGGACATATTGAACTACTCTGCCATGGAACTAGCTCTCTGTATATGGACATTTTGGACTCGTTTGCAATGTAGCTAGCTCTCTGAGTATGGATATGTCAGATTGATCTGCCATGTAGGTAGATCTCCATATACGAACATATTGGACTTGTCTGCCATGTAGCTAGCTATCATAATATGGAAATGTTGGACTTATCAGACATGTAGCTTGCTCTCTGTGTATGAGAATGGTGGACTCATCTGCCTTGTATCTACTCCTCTATATATACACATGTTAGACTCATCTGCCATGTAGCTAGTACTCTGAATATGAACATGTTGGACTACACTGTGATGTTGTTCACTCTCAGTATATAGACAAGTGGCCATGTAGCTAGAAGTTTGTATATGGAAACTCTGTATATCTTTCTGTATATGGACATTTTGAACTCGTCTGTCATGTAGCTAGCTCTCTAAATGGATATGTTGGATTGACTGCCATGTAGCTAGCTCACAGTATATAAACATGTTGGACTCATCTTCCATGTAGCCAGCACTCTGCATATGAACATGTTGGACTCATCTACCATGTAGCTAGAACACTGTATATTAACATGTTGGACTATTCTGCTTTGTAGCTAGCTCTCAGTATATGCACACATTGGACTCATCCGAATTTGTAGCTACAACTCAGAATATGGAAATGTTGCAATACTCTGCCATGTAGCTATCTCTTTGTATATGGACATTTTGGAGTCGTCTACCATGTAGCTAGCTCTCTGTACAGGACATGATGCATTGATCTGCCATGTAGGTAGCTCTCTGTATATAAACATATTGGACTTATCTTCCATGTAGCTAGCTCTCATTATATGCACAAGTTGGATTCATTAACCTTGTAGCTAGTACTCTGTATATGGACATGTTGGACTAGTCTGCTATGTAGCTAGAACTCAGTATATGGACACGTTGTATTCATCTGCCATGTAGCTAGAACTCTGTATATGGAAATGTTGCTCTACTCTGCCATGAAGCTAACTCTGTATATATGGACACATTGGACTCATCTGCCATGTGGCTAGAATTCTGTATATGGAAATGTTGCACTACTCTGCCACATAGCTAGATCTCTATATATGGACACTTTGGACTGGTCTGTCATGTAGCTAGCTCTCTGTACATGGAAATAATGGAGTGATCTGACATGTAGGTAGCTCTCTGTATATGAACATATTGGACTTCTATGCCATGTAGCTAGCTCTCAGTATATGGACATGGTGGACTCATCATTCATGGAGCCAGCTGCCTGTGTATGAACATGTTGTACTCATCTGCCTTGTAGCTAACTTTCTAAATATAAACATGTTGGAATCATCTTCCATGTATATAACACTCAGTATATGGACATGTTGGACTCATTTGACATGTAGCAAGTACTCTGTATAAGGACATATTGGACTTGTCTGTCATGTTGCTAGCTCTCAGTATATGGACATGTTGGACTCATCTGCCATGTAGTTAGAACTCTCTATATGGAAATGTTGCACTACTCTGCCATGTATCTAGTACTCTGTACATGGACATGTTGTACTAATCTGCCATGTAGCTAGCTTTCTGCATATGGAGATTTTGGAATCGTCAGCCATGTAGATAGCTCTCTGTGCATGGATATGTAAGACTGATCTGACATGTAGGTATCTCTCTGTATATGAAGATATTGGACTTGTGTGCCATATAGCTAATCCTCTAAATATACATGCGTTAGACTCATCTGCCACGTAGCTAACTCTAAGTGTATGGACATGGTGGACTCATCTGCCATGTAGCCAGTTCTCTGTGTATGAACATGTTGGACTCATCTGCCTTGTAGCTAGCCATCTAAATATACATATGTAGGACTGATCTG